>NW_025930454.1:0-85652 GCF_000764305.2 Hyalella azteca | reverse complement strand
ATGTATACCTGCTACAGGGGCATGATCACTGCACAGTGGCAGTTGGTGGCAGCTGTATGTATACCTGCTACAGGGGCATGATCACTGCACAGTGGCAGTTGATGGCAGCTGTATGTATACCTGCTACAGGGGCATGAGCACTGCAAAGTGGCAGTTGGTGGCAGCTGTATGTATACCTGCTACAGGGGCATGAGCACTGCAAAGTGGCAGTTGGTGGCAGCTGTATGTATACCTGCTCAGTGCTTCATCTCCAAAAGTCTAATCTTTTTATTTCAAGTTCAGAAATGAGTTTAGATTCGCATGGCGTAAATGAGCGAGCTTGTTTCAAATTAGTATTGAGATTCTCTGAAGGTTTTCAGTTATTGCAAGATGGTAAAAAGAATAAAGAGAAAAAGAGTAGAGCAATAGAAGGTATAAAGAAGATCTGTTGCGTTTCGTGTGGATGTTGTCATGCCTGTTTTTAACGACCCTGCTGGCCTCCCTACAGCAGTTATGATTATCTCAGCATGGAGAGCAAGACGTCGCACCAACAGCAACTTGAATTATGGTACTGCAACAACCACTACCTGCTTCTGACACTTGTTGACCATAACGGTGGTTGTGGTCACTTAAAAGATGGTACTGCCACAACCACTACCTGCTTATGACTCACTTGGTGACCATAACGGTGGTTTTGGTCACTTAAAAGCTGGTACTGCAACAACCACTACCTGTTGTGGCTCACTAGGTGACCATAACGATGGTTGTAGTCAGCTCATTTTTCATTTCACATTTTTTTGTCGTCAGCTGAAAGTTCATTTGGAGGCGAATATGGNGATGCCTCCCATGACCTCGCCAGAGTGACGTCTGAACTTGTACCTCCATTTCTGGTATAACTCTGGAGTACCTAAAGTGACGAAGAGATTATACCCCTTTAATGGTGTCACTGTACGGAACATTGTGGCCGCGATGTGGCGGCCATGCTAGAGATTTGGTCAGCGATGTGGCAGCCATGTTGGAGATCTGGTCACCGATGTGGAGGCCATGTTGGAGATTTGGTCACCGATGTGGCGGCCATGTTGAAGATTTGGTCAGCGATGTGGCGGCCATGTTGGAGATCTGGTCAGCGATGTGGCAGCCATGTTGGAGATCTGGCCACCGATATGGCGACCATGTTAGAGATCTGGCCACCGATGTGGCGACCAAGTTAGAGATCTGGCCACCGATGTGGCAGCCATGCTATAGATCTGGCCACCGATATGGCGACCAGGTTATAGATCTGGCCAGCGATATGGCGACTATAATCTCGTCTGCTTGAGGGGCACAAACAAGGCAGGACGAGCTACGTCGGGTGCAGGAAGCGCAGAGTGAGAGTCGCTGTAATGAACCCAACGACCTTGCCTGGTCCACGCTGGCTGCGCGTGCGCTGAATTCTGGTCTCTGTGCGGCCTCTTGTGTTTGACGCGAACGAATTGAGAGAATTATAAGAATTTTATTTCTTTATCTACGTGTACTTGGCCGTTTGTGTTTATCAAAATCGAGACGTTTTTTGAAAGTGGGAGAATTCATACTATTTAAATGATATGTTAATGAAACAGGACTAAAAAAGCCTACGTTGATAACCCTGTCGTTTCAGTTAGAAAACCTACGAGTTTTGTTGCTGCCGAAAATGTTTCGGTTTAAAACTAAATACTTTAATACAGTTTGATGAATTTCCGATAATTCTTCAGCTTAGAAGAATTTTTACACGTCAAACGAATCCCTATCATTCAAGAATTTGAACAAAATTATAGAGAAAGATTTTGTCTATGGACAATCGTTTTCGCATTGCATTAATAAGAAAACGAAAAGTTATTTGCTTAAAAATAACAGACCTGCAAAATTTAAGCAATATTTATGGGCTAATTATTTTATAAGAAACTATGTCAAGGCAGCCATTGTTCAATTTATAATCAGGTTTGTATCGCTTCTTAAATAATATAAATTGTGAGAAATATCTTAATTTAGCTCGCGTTCAATTGTGCAATCGGTCCAGTAATATATTGAACCCAGCCGATGTGGAAAGCCATGACACTTTTTATTATATCATATCAGGACATAAATCGTAAGCTTAATTAACAAGTTTAAATTAATGAAATATGTGAAATAAAGTTTTGTGAACTCAGTTACATGAAACACATCTTGTAGATCCCTATCATGAATAAAATTCTCCTTCATTGTCATTTCCACGAATATGAAGCAAGCTGAATACCGCTGCTTTCAGCAGCTATACTAATTAATAATTAGAGCCGTTCAGAACCGGCCGACCATGAGCCACTCATACGCCTCCCATAATCCACCTATAAAATTTTTGTGAGGGCATACACGTAAAGTTGACATTTACTGTTTAAGGAGACTTTCTTGCCAATTCTCAGCCCTATTAAATATCCAGGTCATCCTCTCAGTGGCCTTTGTGTTGAAGCAATGTTGTGATAAAAAATATAAAAATATGGTCGCATACTGTATATCATATATTCGAATTGTTTACATTTCAAATACAATTTGTTTTGGCTTTGTGAATGAGTTGATTTATGCTAATTTTCCATAACTTTGATGAAGAGACTATAATTCAGATTAGAATGAATACTAACTTAAGTATTCATTCGTATATAAGTCGTATTGCTGAATGAATCATATAGTATACGAGTAAACAAAACAGTGCCATCAAAAGTTCTTAGTGCTTGATGATCAAAAAGAAGCTATATTTTTTCTATATCCACTTTTAAAAGTACTCAATTGCTCGATAACTAAAATTTATATCTTTTACGATAACATCATTCATGACTCAACAACAAAAAAAAAGCCTTCTTTTTCGTATAGGGTGAAGCTAAATTGTACATTTGCAGGCTTGCTAACTTACTTGAATGTCTATTCGACTTACTGTTAATTTCCTGACTTAATACATCAAGAGAAAAATTTCTTATTGCCTCTTTACGAAGGATTTTGGGTCGATTTTATAACAATTTGATTCACTGCGTTGAATGTGAAGAAATTCTCTCTAAGATCACATTCCAGGCTCCAGTCCAAGCGTAAAGAAAAAATCATGCGCCGGTAAACCAGATTGTTTCACAAAACCTTAGAATAAACGTTGAGGCCGCCGCCGTGACTTGGTGAACAAAATAAATGTCTGGTGTTTGTTAGGGTGAGGTCACAGACAAAATGATTTGGAACTCTTGGCCAAAGATAGCAGTTAAAGGAATGAATACGATAGTGCTCTCCCATTAGAACAGTTGCCGTTTTCAATAGATACCTTTGAAAGACTATTGTAAAATTCTCAATATTATTGTTTCACATCGCACATTGAAAAGGCTCGTCAAAAATAAACAGAGATTACACAATTCTTTTGTCAGAACTTTAATTCACGCTCACAGAAAGCAAAGCAATTCTTTACAAGCATTTCGCATTTTCGCATATTCCTGTTAAGACTGGAACTTTAGCAGCTGACACTTAAAAAATTGATTCTCGTATGGCCTTAGTTATTATCCGTAATTGAGTGGAGTCATTGGCTGCACGCATAACTCGGCCGCGTCCAGGCACAACAATCTGCAGCTCACGAAGGTTACCGCCGCGTCGCTCACGCCAAGAACCAGCGCGGGAAATACTTCGTTACGCTCCACCGCCGCCCCAGGCGCCTGAGTGCGGAGTCTGGCGCGCGTTCGGCCGTGGGGCAATAAATCTGCCGCGTGCACCTCAGGGGCGGCATGAGGAGAACTATGGTCCGCAGTGTGGTGAATCATCTGAGTGGTGTGGTGAATCATGTGGGTGGAGTTGTAAACCATGTGAGTGGTGTGGTGAAACATGTGAGTGGTGTGGTGAATCGTGTGAGTGGTGTGGAGAAATGTTTTGAATGCAGCAGCGAATTACGTTTAGTGTAATAAAAGGCTATGATAAGAGGGGTCGTGAACAATGTTGAGTGGTGTTGTGAACCATGTTGAGTGGTGTTGTGAGTAATGTTGAGTAGTGTTGTAAACCATGTTAGATAATGTTGTGAATTTTTTTAAGCAGAGTGGATACTTACATGTTGGCGTAGTATTGTGAACGATATCGAGGGGTGTGGTTCGAAGTATGCTAATCGTAGTGCGGTCAACCGAATGGAGATGGGATTAACTATGTTGAGTTTAGTGTGGGAGTTTGTGCATGTAGTGCATGAATACGGATAATGCAATGTTAAAATAAGGGCCCCAATACGACTTCGTAATAATAGGGTGATCCTCGTTAAAAACGACCAGGCATCCCGAACTGCAGGCAGCGCAAATAGTTTCCAGCAAACCTCCGCTACTCTAATTTAGAAAATGAAATTAAATCATCCAGGAATTGCCAGGAAGAAGGTGTTGGTAGAACATCGAAATTTGACTGAAGTACATGGATCGTAAAATTTAGGATCTATCCTGTCGGTGTATTCAGGACTTCTTTGCCTGTGTTAAAAAATGGTCCCAGCAGTAGTAGGTACTGCTGGAAAAGTGTCCAAGAAAGCTGAAGGTTCATAGAACCTAATCCATTTTAGTTGGTGTAGTGGGGTGTATATTACGGGGTGTATCGATTTGAAGAATTCATTATTATTATTTTTTTTCTTTGTTGTTGAACTTTTTTTTCTCTGTATGTGAACAACGTTCGTTGGGGACACAATTTGCGATATGCAATTATTCGTGGTATAGGATATTGAATAATTTTGAGAAGTGTGACTTTGTGGTTTCCGTTGAGTTGATACCATAAGTTATTGTATAGGAATCGACATTGAAAGTTGAAGATTATTAGCAGTTTTAGAAGCAATACTGATAAAAGCATTAAACACTGTTGTATTAGGGCGTGTATTATTACTATTGCACTAACCTCCCACATGTTGGCTATTAAATACATTTGAATACAACAAAATTTCATTTACCTTAGCGTTCCATCACGAATCTTTTTCTCGACGAATGAAATTGACATTTACGCGGAATATAATTTTCTGTGCAGTATAATAGCAATATTTATAGCTTTTCCTTTGTAAATATTGAGAAGAATATTTCATGATCACGTTATGGACAACGCTTAATATTATGGGCTCATGCACACTGCTTACTGGATATCGCACCATGAGTACTAACNGCTCAGCGGTGGGGCGCTCAGGAACAATCCCCCTAGGAGCGCGAAATCCCATAGGACTTCTGACGAGCACAGACACGCGTCAGAAGTCCCCCCTGAGGGGACAAAAAAAGTGAGAGTGCTAGTTATGTCAATTACGGTGAGTGTTAGTTATGTCGATGCTAGTGATAGTGATAGTTATGTTGTTGATGATAGAGAGAGTGATAGTTATGTCAATTCTAGGGAGAGTGCTAGTTATGATATTGATGGTGCTGGTTATGTCGATGATGCCAATAACAGTGATAGTGCCAGTCATGTAGGTTGTTTATCTCTCATGTGTTGAGTTAGGTCGTGACAGCAAACAAAGCAACATCTGTTCTTTTCTCATGTTGGTTCACGGGTCTAAGATAATATGGTAATTTCCTCGGGAAAAGCGATGAAGAATTGACTGTAATAACTTTCACATTCACATTGCAGCGAAGTGCACATGACTTTTTTCAAAAAGTTTTTTGGCAATTCATTTACGGTAAACAAAATTCGCTGCTCCCACACATTAAATCATGTCATCCGAAAACAATCGAAATTAGCGAAAGTGCCCAATGAGAAATATTTTTCAATTCAGACAAGTTACTGATTTTAGAAATTAAGTGTCGTATCGTTGGTACAATGTATCATTGTTTGTATAATGACCTTCTGCCACTGCTCTGCCACTGCCACCTGCCGTGCCACTAGCTGCCACCTGCAGTGCCACTAGCTGCCACCTGCAGTGCCACTAGCTGCCACCTGCTCTGCCACTGCTGTGCCACTGCTCTGCCACTGCCACCTGCCGTGCCACTTCTCTGCCACTACTCTGCCACTGCTCTGCCTCTGCTCTGCCACTGCCACCTGCTCTGCTGCCACTGAACCTTTGTGATTCCATCCTAAATGAGAATCTTATCAGATAATTGACAGAAAACACTTTATTCTATCACATAATTAAAGGATTAAGATGTGTGCAGAATTTCAATACGTCACTCAATNAATAATACTATGAATAATAATGATGATAATGATAATAATAATAATGATAATAATTATGATATTCATAATAAATAATATAATTAATAACAATTAATAACAATAATACTATGAATAATAATGATTTTAATGATAATAATTATAATATTCATAATAAATAATAATAATTAAAAATAATATTGATAATAAATATGTGAATCAATCAATATTGCAGGCGAAGATCATGTCGCACGTGGAGCCCTCGTGGCGCGTCTCTACATGTGTGCTCATGTCATGGAGGAATTGAGTGCCTCTTCTTCCTTGTCTTTGTATTTAGTTATGAATGGTCGGTAGGAATGATTCCTTACGCTCTTTTTAACGCATTTGCTCATTTATGGAAAAAATGCACTATTGTGCTCGCCATGTCCGTCTGTCCGTCCGTCCGTCTGTCTGTCTGTCTGTCTGTCCGTCCGTGACTTCACATTTTCGTCGACGAGAAAATGCGCTTTGTCACTCACTGCAGTGAGTACTGAGATATATTTTTTATTCCTTTCATAGGGAAACCTAGAATTTAAAAACAAATAAACAAAATTCACATTTTCCTTGCACAAGTAAAATCACAAGTAATTTACTGATTGATTGTATTTGTGCTCCAGGACTCGTAATTTTTTTCATGTGCAGAATTGTTGAATTTTTTAGCCATTTTCTTTGATATTTAATGCATGGTAAATTTGCATATCAAGCAATGAAGTTATCTCGATACTTATTCACTCATATACATTCATTGCATCAGAAATCGGCCACGTATGATGAACCATTTTGTCTATCATTAACTTACTAAGTTTATCATTTTTCGTATTGTTTTGGTGATTTTCAGCTATTTGTTATGCACTTTCTTCCAAGCATTCCAGAGTCAATAATTTCACAAACTAAGAACTACTTGAGTTCAGGAATGTAACACTTAATATTATTTAGACTATTGTGATATCTGAATTCGTATATAAATAATGCTTTCACTGTTCTAAAGTGATGGAGTAATGACTTGATATTCTGGGAATAATATTAAAATAGAATAGTATATCCAGCGAACAACCGCAAGTCGTTTTCTAGGAATGCAGACAAACTCTACGGATTTTTATTCCTTGTTTCAGTACCTAACAATTGATGTAAACATTATGCGAGGCTAACGATATCACCATGCAGCGTTTCTATGCTAAAGTATTTCATCGATTATGGTGACCTCATTCAGGAACCACAAGTTGCCATGTGCATTGATTATAAATTGTTATATTTCTTCCTAGAACACGTATTGCTGAAGAACTACATTCTTCGTTACAAACAACGTGTTGCAGTGCTTCAGAAATAACTGCAACTGAACCCCGGCACGTCAGCATGACACACTAACATATTTTGTGTATTTATGAGGAGATAATAGATAATATCAATTATAATGCATCATGATCAGCACGCTGCTGGCCTCAACATGAGCAGCACGCTGCTGGTCTCAGCATGAGCAGCACGCTGCAGGCCTCAGCATGAGCAGCACGCTGCAGGCCTCAGCATGAGCAGCACGCTGCTGGCCTCAGCATGAGCAGCACGCTGCTGGCCTCAGCATGAGCAGCACGCTGCTGGTCTCAGCATGAGCAGCACGCTAAGGCTATGCAGGCATGCAGCGCTGATCGCTTCACCAGACGCGCCCACGACACGCCGGGCATAAGCTGCGCCACCTCTGCACTAGCTTCTAGTGCTGCACTAGCTTCTAGTGCTGCACTAGCTTCTAGTGCTGCACTAGCTTCTAGTGCTGCACTAGCTTCTAGTGCTGCACTAGCACTTTAGTACAACAAGCACTTGTAAACAACTACTGGCATTTTAGTATTTTATTATTACTTATTATTACTTACACTTTCTTTCACGCGCTAGGACTAGCGTCTATTAATTGCATCAGGTCTCGTGTCATATTAAAGACATCGACTTTTATCTGCGTGGTGGATGGTGGTGGTGGGNTCAGCTGCAGAGGTGCTGTCCCTTCAGCTGGCTCAGCTGCAGAGGTGCTGTCCCTTCAGCTGGCTCAGCTGCAGAGGTGCTGTCCCTTCAGCTGGCTCAGCTGCAGAGGTGCTGTCCCTTCAGCTGGCTCAGCTGCAGAGGTGCTGTCCCTTCAGCTGGCTCAGCTGCAGAGGTGCTGTCCCTTCAGCTGGCTCAGCTGCAGAGGTGCTGTCCCTTCAGCTGGCTCAGCTGCAGAGGTGCTGTCCCTTCAGCTGGCTCAGCTGCAGAGGTGCTGTCCCTTCAGCTGGCTCAGCTGCAGAGGTGCTGTCCCTTCAGCTGGCTCAGCTGCAGAGGTGCTGTCCCTTCAGCTGGCTCAGCTGCAGAGGTGCTGTCCCTTCAGCTGGCTCAGCTGCAGAGGTGCTGTCCCTTCAGCTGGCTCAGCTGCAGAGGTGCTGTCCCTTCAGCTGGCTCAGCTGCAGAGGTGCTGTCCCTTCAGCTGGCTCAGCTGCAGAGGTGCTGTCCCTTCAGCTGGCTCAGCTGCAGAGGTGCTGTCCCTTCAGCTGGCTCAGCTGCAGAGGTGCTGTCCCTTCAGCTGGCTCAGCTGCAGAGGTGCTGTCCCTTCAGCTGGCTCAGCTGCAGAGGTGCTGTCCCTTCAGCTGGCTCAGCTGCAGAGGTGCTGTCCCTTCAGCTGGCTCAGCTGCAGCGGTGCTACCCCTTCAGCTGGCTCAGCTGCAGAGGTGCTGTCCCTTCAGCTGGCTCAGCTGCAGCGGTGCTGTCCCTTCAGCTGGCTCAGCTGCAGAGCTGCTACCCCTTCAGCTGGCTCGCTGCCCACTAGGTGAACAATTTAACACTATAGGTGATCGAGGCATGTAAGAACGTAGACATGCCACGTAGTTTGTAGCTTTTTTCGTCCTGGTTTATGTAAATCAGATTTCATAGGACGATGACTCATATTTTTTTACGTACAGAATGACTAGTGGTCGGAAATAAAGTTAAACTTATCTACCACAATGGCTGAATAATTACATTATGTTATAAAATCTCATGATAAAACCCTTGTTTATCCTCGTTCGCATTCATTGTTTCCATGGGTTTACATTACGGGTATTTCTTTTCGTTGTTCATCGCCCCACTTTTTGCGAGCTTTCAATTAAAATTTGAAGACCAAAACCTGAATTAAAATTAATTCGCATTGATAAGACGTGACGATTGTAAACATGCAATTGGCGTTGCATGGTTCACAGCGATAATGTTATACACTGAATAATAATATGCGTAGAAGCAGACTGTTCGTATGACACGTTGTGAGCAAATGTATAAATAGGAGTAGGACAATGAGTGAGGGAGATGGTCTGGCGGCTGTCCAAGTCGGTGTGTGCTCGTCTGGAGGCCACGAGCAGGAGCCATACTTTCAAAAAAAGTTAAGAGATCGTAAGTTCATCAGCCAATCATTGACGGCCTTTCAAGCAAAATCCACCAATCATAGAAAAGAAAATAGAGCGTAAGTACTTACGTTCACGTAGCGAATTTTGAAAGTATAGGCCCAGAGTTCTTCACTAGCTCAGTTATATAACTGAAGCACTCCTGATGTCATAGAATACAGTTATGGTTATAAGATTCTTGCAATAAACTCGTATTTAAAATTAAGACGAAGAAATCAGAAATTTTTTGTTTTTATACACGAAAATGTGTATGAATATAAATTTTAACCTTCACACACAAATTTCAAGTTTGGACGTGAATGGATTTATTCCGATGCATTCAGAATTGAAAGCGTTAAGAAAATTTAGTTTTGAAGGGAGACGACTATAATAAAATACTCAACTAAATAGTGATGGAAAATTTCCATATCAATAGTGTAATTAATGTTCATAAATATTTTTATAGTTAAGTTGCTAAGCATTAGTGATAAAGAACCATTTCTTGGTCCTATGATATTTTGCAGCGCTTCACTAGTCAATTTCCGTCATCAAGACCATTTTGTTGCCCTATAAATGTCGCGAAATATATAGTGAACTGGAAATTATTCAATGCTCCTCGTAGAGAAATGTTACTCGAAAATAGGGCAAGTAGGCAACATCGTTAAATACGATAATATCTATAATATGAAAAATTATTTGAAGATTTCTTAGAAGAAAACCATACCAGGGCAGATAACAGCATAGTTTTATACAATTTTTTCTGTCTAAGAGAATTTTTCATCCGATAAATTTTCCTTAAAATAACTTATTTTAATAAGATTTTTTCTGTCAAAGAGAATTTTTCGTGTGATAAATTTTCATAAAAATAACTTAAAGTAAATCCCCACCTGCATGATGGGCAGAGGAGACGAGGCTTGCAGAGGCGCGGCGTTGACGACAGACATGGCGGCGGATAATTTGATGACTTAATTCAAATTATTAATTCGAAATTATTATTCGAAATTATTATTCGAAATTATTATTCGAAATTATTAATTCGAAACTTAATTCAAAATTATACCAGATAATTTTTTGCTGTTAACTAGTAGCATGAAGATGTTATTTTTCAAGTTTCTTGTGTGATGTGGATAAGAAATTTAAATGATCGAGAGAAGTCCAATTAAAAATATAATGCTGTTAGTATTAAGCTGAAAATTTAAGGCGAGAAATTGATACGAATATAAAGCATAAAATTGATATGATTGTGAATGGAAGTAAGTAATTGATAAGAACAAACTCAAAATAAGCTTCTGCAAAAAAATAGTAGACATATTTCATAACATCGTGTGAATTTACTTATTCAAATTAATTTTTAATATAATGTCTATTGCACGGAAATTTCTATGAATATTTTATGAAATTCATGCGGTAAAATTGTCAAAAAATTCAAGCAATGAAAATTTCTTCAACTGTCCAGCCACTTGTTCCTAAAAAACCTGGCGCATAAATATACAGCCGGAGATAATAAAGATCATTTATAAGATAAACTGACTGACATTTTGCGGCCAATAAATTCATTTTCGCTGAAATTATACTATATTGTTGCAATAACTCCATTCCATCATTCGTTTATGCAACAATCAATGTAACTAATAAAACAATATAAATGATCCGAAGTGAGACGCTCAGTCGCTCGAAAGATACATTTGAGCACTTGTTCAATGCCTTACAAACCAGTATTCTATGTAGACATTTTAATGCTACAGCATAACAGTTATATTTTAATAAACGTGAGAATGTTCATTCCCAAATGGTAACTAACTTGAATCTAATTCACTCGTGTTTCATACATTAAACTCTCAAGTGATGGAAGTGTTCTTTAATATCTACCTTCATACATCCGCATGTCTTACTAAATTGTTCAAGCGATCATTGTTCAAGCGAACTTTCATCCACATTCCCGATGAACTTATTGAACCTTGTTTTATTGTTGTTGCTTTCTATATAGTTACTTATTTGACGCTTCTTTTTCTTCCACTTATTATTTTACCGAGTTTCAAGCGCCAGCGCCAACGCTTCTCGTTTCTGGCACTGAAAATGTTTATTACTTTTCGAATTAATATCAATCAAAGGAAGAATAAATGTACCGAAAGTAGTACCCATTTGAACTGATAAGAAAGTTGGAATTTCGCCTGCAAGGGCTATAGGGGAGAGAGTGATCTTTTGGATACTAACAAGTATATACTTTGATTGTATGCATCGAACGCGCGAGTTTTTCTTCTGAAACTTGACATAAGCTGTTCATGTGTCACGACCATGCACAGTGTATAGGTTATCTTGCCTGCATCACCATACTGGCATACTCTCCCACCTATTCAACGTCAATGAATGACGTTGAAGCATGCGCAATGAAGCAACCTACAGAAGCATGCGTATAGTGTCCTGCTCTGAATGAAACTTTTTGAAGCTATTTTTAACTGAACAACCTGACGAGTAATTTCATAACCGTATGATTCATGCTTTCGATATGACTTTAAATAGATAGTAATACTTGTGAGGAAGTAATAACATCATGATTATATGACCAGTTCGATTAGTTTGGACCAGGTGAAGACGCTGATCATTAAGGAAACTATTTAAAAGCATTTCTTTCTTCACCGCATGACTGAAAATTTTGTAATTATGAAATGCTCGTATGAATTCTATTTCTTCAAATTTGATAACATATTTTTTATAGTATTTTTCTATTCAGGAAGCCTGATCACACCTACATCATGAAACTTCAGAATCTTTATAAAGATTAGGACGGCATCTAACACCGGTCACAAAAGCACGGATGACCGTCATCCTCCGCTGCAGGTAGGCAGAAAGAAAAATAAATAAATTAAGCATAAATCCTTCTACTGCAACATCGAGTTTATCTTCCTTCAAACAAAACAAAAAAAAATAAAAATAAACAAGCGGAACCAATGAAAAATATGCGGATGATTATATAGGTCCAATTTGTCTATGTCGCTGCCTACAACTTTTCTGCGAATGCATATTCTGATATGCCTACTTGCGAAATAAAATAACATGCAAAATATTTAAGTACATTTTCTGCCGTCATTATATTTACGCACTAACTTTCATCACAAACTTTGAAGTAGGTTTGTGGATCGACGCCAAGAACACCGACTGCTTGCCTCATGTTCCTTTTCCCCGAACCCAGTAAAATATTTACCCTAGAATCTGCGTGTGATGCACGGCTCTGAGTTTAGCCTTGACGGGGGTTCTACCCTAAACTGTAACCACCAATCACAGACTCTCAATTAGTCATATAAATTGCAGAGAATAATAAATGCAAAAGTGAGACCGATATTCAATAGTCCAAGTGATTTGAATGAAATACTTTCCCCAGACGCATACGTAAAATTTTAACTTGCGATCATATTAACATTAATAATGAATACAGGATCTACTTGATAAACTTCCAATAGAGAATGACTAATGTTGATGACAACGAACAATGAGAGCTGGTGGGCGCATTTGTCGCCACAAGTCTTAACCCCACCTATAAAAAAAAAATGAATCTCATGAATTACCGGTGCTCCACCGTTTCCACCTCGTAAGAACGACTGGATTTCTGACACTAAATTTCACGGTTTTGGAACCCCATAAACTTAATTTTTTCAACTTGATACAATAAACATTGAACCTAATTTATTGCTAATTTCAGAGGAAACTTATTCTCTGATTCTCAATCATCATCAGTAATACTTCAATAAATCAATTTATTAGCACCGGAGGTAATCACTAATTAATAAGTGTCAACTAATCGAGGCTTCACCGAATGACACGATTAGAGATAAATAATATTTTAGTTGACTTCCTACTCCTTGAATGAACCACTAAACCAAATTCATTTGATAAAATTTCTCCAATACTTTGGAAAGAGTCTTATTGAAATTCACAAAATATCTGTGAAATGGCAAGAAACGTTGTCTTTCTTATTTCGAGCGTTAGAAAAAGAGCTATATAAGTCATTCGAATCAACTTTTTAAATAAAAAAATTAGTGTTTGAAAAGATAACCGGCAGACGCACACTCAGGTACGGCACACTGTCAATTGACAGCAACTCACTCCACCTGCCACGACAGCCAGCGGCCAACTGAGTGCGGCGGTTGCCCAGTGCCCGGCGTCTGAGCTCCGGTCTCACGTGACCATCGTCGTCTGCTGCCAAGACCATCTCCCTAGAGACATGGCTGTGCCACACGACTAAATAAACTGCAAGGATTATATATGAATGATGAACCATTTACCATTCACGAGATCATTCGGACATTTAGAACACTAGTGTATAATTGCACGGCATACTGGGACCGTAAGTTTGCACTTTAAGATGGCAGTGAATGCTGCCATCGTGCGTGGCACCATAAAATGACAATGTATGCTGCCATCGTGCGTGGCTCTACAAAATGGCACCGAATGCTGCCATCATGCCTGGCACCATAAAATGGCACTGTATGCTGCCAACGTACGTGGCACCATAAGATGGCCCTGAATAGTAGGTGGCATCACGTAATAATTATTCT
This sequence comes from Hyalella azteca, assembly GCF_000764305.2. Classification (NCBI taxonomy): domain Eukaryota; kingdom Metazoa; phylum Arthropoda; class Malacostraca; order Amphipoda; family Hyalellidae; genus Hyalella; species Hyalella azteca. Next base: position 71,617 of record NW_025930454.1, on the reverse strand, counting down.
TACTGACGTTATACAAAGCGAGGTCATGCAACTTAGCACACTGCAAGACATCAGAGCGNTGCACAGTCAGGGCACATGCACAGTCAGGGCACGTGTACAGTCAGGGCACATGCACAGTCAGGGCACGTGTACAGTCAGGGCACATGCACAGTCAGGGCACGTGTACAGTACATGAGAGCAATGCTCACGTGTAAGTCATGTCAACTACATCGCTGCTGCAGCTGAGCTGCATACACTGTGTCTGTTGCTTATTCTTTGCACGCTATTTTCTAATCACATCTACTTTCAGTTTATTTATAATGAATAGACACGAGCAATTCTATTGCTGTAGTTGATAAATATATAACAGGTTTAGCAATACATATATATTTGATGATTAATGTTTGTTTATTTCGGTACGATAATCTGAAAAAAGTCCCTTATGAATATTTTTGCTGCAACGATACGAATTAATTGATGCGAAAAAATTCGTACCTATATATAGCTACAGGCTGTTCATTAGCGTGTAACGAGGTAGCTTTCAAATTTATTTTGAATGTTATTGTCCTAATTTTGTAGTAAAATTCTTGCTGTTGGAGCGAAATAATACTGCTGTATATATGTCATAAGAATAAGTCAGGATAATGAACTAGAAGTCTTCATATATTAATATTATATTGTAGTTCCGTGCAAAAATTGACGTATGGATGCGGTATTTGAGTCACTATTTGACTTTATTATCAAGTAAACAATTTATCGTTATGTACCGAATACTAAAGGGACTATTTCCATTTATTTTCTTCGAAATTTGTACTATTCCTATGGCTTTGAAAATATGTAGGTACTTAATAGTTTCCTATAAAAATTGGATTTCAAGCTCTATTCATTTTAAAGGAGCTATATTCTCTCCCGTGTTGTTATAAAAATACCAAAATAATCGGCAAGAGTTGCTGAGTTTTGGCAGCTCCTAAAGCCTGCTTCCCCGGTGACCCGAAATTAAAGTTGCAGGTCCAAGGAAGCTGCCTCCTCGCTGGCCCGCCATAGAGACTCTCTCTTGACCCGATTTTTGGAGTCTGAATGACGTTTGATGTCGAGCGTGCCAAAATGTCGTGTGGTTTGAATGACAATCCATGTCCATTATTTTTAAATAATTGATGAACCTTCTTATGCTTTTAAAAATAAAAGCAAAAGAAAATTAGCTCGGCATCCTATGGCTGCCACCACACTTGATGCTGATGCGCAAAAGCACTGTCCGAGATGCTAGATGCTCGGATCATTTATTTCTAATCATCCTCTTAAATCTTGACACAACCAAAAGTTATCTGAAGTATTTACAAGCTTAAAAGTCTATTAAATTTTACTCCTTGTTGTCAGGATGCTGTAATTTGACTTAAGTAAAATTTTTTTAATTTTCACACGTACTTAGCTAGAAGATCGCAATTTAAGAATTGTTCTTAATTATCAGCATGTTTGAACATGATTATCAGTTCCAGACATCATTTCTGTACTCTAACGACATGCATAGCATCTAGAATAAAGTCTGAACATAGAATTCAATCTAAAATAAAAATTCTAGCAGATACTCGTTGATATAAATACTCCTGCTGGATGACGTGTACTGCAACTACGATGTGTACGTGCGACGCTCACACACTTGTTGGAGGGTAGGACTCTTAAGAAATGAACGCATCTACAGTGCGCATGCGCCGACTACGCTGACGTCAGAGCGTATGTACGTCACGCGATGACGTCACGGCTCTCTAGCGCTGGCGTGGGTGGCCGGCGAAGCGCAAATTTTGGACACTCGAACGTCTTTACGAGACCGTAACTCCTATACCAGCGAGACCATTTAGATTTACTTTATTTATATGAGACTGTCACTCAATAAAAAGCAAGTCTTGCGATATAATTTGAATTCTAGATTATCACAATAAGTGGTTAAGTACAGTCAGGAGTGTGGAAACTGCGTGGAAAGTGTTTCCCGTTGCAATCAAATCTGCGTATAATATATCAGAATTGCAGACATAATTTAGGAAATACTTTTGTTATCGGCATGGACTTTGAATGGAGTTGTTTCATTCAAGTAGACACTAAATAAGAACAAGGGCCAAAGAGCAACATGAAGGGCAAGGCTAAAACATTGATGATATAATAAAGGTAATTGTGGAGGTCGAGAAATAGTCTTTTCAGGAGTTCATCGAATTAGACCGTGAGAGTCACTTTCAATATAAACAAAGGAATGATGGCAGGGTATCTACAGGTGATTTGCTAGGGGGTTACACTTACAGAGGGTTGCCAGGGTCTGCAAAGGGTTTGAAGAGGGTTGCAGGGTCTGCAAGGAGGTTGAAGAGGGTTGCAGGGTCTGCAAGGGGGTTGAAGAGGGTTGCCAGGGTCTGAAAGGGGGTTGCAGAGGGTTGCAGGGTCTGCAAGGGGGTTGCAGAGGCTTGCCAGGGTCTGCAAGGGGTTTGAAGAGGGTTGCAGGGTCTGCAAGGGGGTTGAAGAGGGTTGCAGGGACTGCGAGGGGTTTGAAGAGGGTTGCAAGGTCTGCAAGGCGTTTGAAGAGGGTTGCAGGGTCTGCAGAAAGGCTCCGAAGAGAGAAGTTATCTTGCGACGCAGCGCTCCTCTGAGACCATTTACTGAGCAATGTAAGGCTGACGACACTAACAGCTGCGCCCTCTAGAAGCTTTCTCTTCTAGTCAGATCACTACTGAGCAAGTTGACGTGTAAATATTATTTTACTGTAAATATTCTACTACGGAGCTTCTGCAACAAGTAGCTCCCAGCCACTGTGTAATTTTAAATCATTAAGTTAAAATATGTACCTTGTAATTTGGGTTTCGTTCATGCAAAAGGCATCATGATACCAGAATTTTATTATTTATTTAATACTTAAATTTAATATTTAAACAAAAATAATGTGTCAGGAATTACAGATGAGAAACAATGAGAAAAATTTACCAAGTGAAGAGTACGTACTGTAGAGTTTTTAAACTCACTTCTACGTAGTTTGGATGTAACTAGTGCGTTCGCTGGTTGGAAATGATGGTTCGCTCACCATTCGAGAAACTAGTTTGTACAGTAGAACTAGAACTAGTAGTGGGTGCAATACTCAGGATAGCGAAAGCGGCATAATATTAGCTACTCTACTAGCTTAAACTACTTTAGCGACATGTCATGACTATGTCTAATGGTCTATGGCTGCTCATACATAGAGCAAAGGCATGCTAGTAACGGTCCTGACTATGTCCATGGCATCTAATATTCATATATATCATATTCATATATATCATATTCATAGCTATAATATTCATATATATCATATTCTTATATATCATATTCATATATATCATATTCCTATATTTCATGTTCATACATATCATATTCTTATATATCATATTCATATATATCATATTCATAGCTCTCATATTCATATATAACATATTCTTATATATCAGATTCCTATATATCATATTCTTATATATCATATTCTTATATATCATATTCATATATACACAGTAGATGCATGCCATGAACGCATTAAGAGGCACTGAAGTCGGCCGGCCAAAACACGGCCATATTTATGGCCGCAACTGATGATCGCGTCAGACAAGCGTGGGAGGCAGGCGGATGCTCGTACGAGAGTATGAACAGCGTCCCGCGCCAGGGGGCAGGAAAATTTAGTTAATAACTTGAATTAATATTTGAGGGAACGTTGATAATATCACAATTAATAATTGTTCGACATCTCGTCGTTTATTCTTCGAAACAATACTGAGAAATCAAGAGAAAATGAGGGTGGCCCAGTGGTTATAGTTTACATTAACAGGATTTGAGCCGATCGGAGCATGGTTCGATCCCAGCAGCTCTGTGCGCCAGTTTCTGGTCAGAATCGGCAAGGAGGCCGGGCGGTTAAGCACAGCAGAATTGGAACAGTGAGTTGCGTGTTCGAGACCGCAACGAGCTGCGAATGTCATGCGATGTTAAGAATCGGCGACAGGCCTACGGCTTATAAAAGCTGAAACCGCTATTATTATTATATTTTTTATTTATTATATAATAGGATATTTGTATAACATCTCCTTCCACTATGCACACGGTCACGTATGTGTAAAAATATCAATCTGTTATTGACATCACTAATAAACTTTTTGATTAATAATAAATACACTTTTTGATTCAGCAACATTAACGACACATGGTCAAAATAACGATTTTAATCCCTGCAGCGCTTATCAGCAATAGAATATCATTCATCTTGATGGCTATCGTTCTTTAAATTCATGTAAAACTAATTGTTGTCCAGCTAACTTGTTCCGCGCGGGCACTCATGTCTTCCTTCAACACACAAAAACAATTCAAATTAAGGCTAAGTAAAAGTATGAGATTCATTCAAAATACGACGAGACTCTTATAAAATACGAAATTCATTCAAAATACGAGGTTCATTCAAAATACGAGACTCATTCAAAATACGAGACTCATTCCAACACGAGACTCATTCAAAAAACGAGACGCATTCAAAATGCGAGACTCGTTCGTAATACGAGACTCGTTCAAAATACGAGAATCATTCAAATACGAAACTCATTCAAAATACGAGGTTCATTCAAAAACGAGACTCATTCAAAATATGACACTCATTCAAAATACGAGACTCATTCAAGCTAAGAGACTCATTCAAAATACGAGACTCATTCAAAATACGAGACTCATTCAAAACACCAGCCTCATTCCAAGATTGCATTGATTTTTCACCAGTTTGATAGATCTCGGGGGAATAGGACTTGATGTGAAAAAGAATCTAGGCAGTGATAGGATCTCGAGGGAATATGACTTGATGTTGAAAAGAATCTAGGCAGTGATAGATCTCGAGGGGATAGGACTTTGGAGCTAACAGCCTAGAGACAGGATACGGGAACAAGGAGGATGGTGGTAAATGTACCCTAGACGTTCCAGGTGAGTTGTGGGAGTTGAAGTGACGATAATACGTCACTTTAACGTTGGTACGTTTGGTTGTGGGAGTGACGTTGAGATAATGAAGCGTAATATAAATAAAGATCCACAAATATGGATATTAGTGTAGTTGAGGATGATATGGATATAAGACTACAAAAACAATATGTCAACTTTACTTTGGGTTAATTTCTGACGACGAAAGCAAACATTTTTATCAACATATAACAGAAAATTTACAAGTAAAAAGGTAGTAACAAACACACAAATCTATAATGACTGAATTATTCGCCCTCCTGGAAACCTTTGTATCAGGTGCAAAAATTAGCGTATCGCAATAGTGTGCTTTCTTAGCGCCCCTTTAATCTTATATAAAACAGTAATCAAGTGTTACCAGAGATATAATCTCTTAGATTTTATTACCTTTGATGTAATTACAGTTTTGTTATTACAATAGTTCTCAAATTAAAATTAGGTCCTAATATTTCTCTAATATAAGTTCTGATAGATCAAGGACCATCAGTTCGACTCTCTAAGTAACATCTAAAACACTAATTTGAAATTTGTATGATGTTTTAATTCGTTAAAATGATATTTTCATCTTTGTAAATTAAAACTTGAACCCTATTCTGCAATTTTAATTAACCCCAATATACGAGTACCTACCTACCACTAGTGATTAACCTATGTATATTAATAATTTACGAAATTTACGTGTTTTAACGCTTCCCGAATTGATTGGTTTGCTGAATTTACGTGTTTTAAAATTAACGCGTCCCTAATTGATAAATTTGTTAAACCGCGTGGTAAATAAATTTTCCCGAATCTACGGCAATAAACTCATTAACACCATTACATTCTAGAATGTGAATTACATTAATGCATGCCATTCGTCTACGTGCAAACCCTAATGGTTTGTTCAAGATTTGTCTTTATATTTATTGAAATTTGTTGACAAATTCAATTCATTTGATGCTCCCATTATCTGACCAAAACACAAACATCCGGACAATGAGACCGTCAACCCAGCATAATCACTTATAATGATGTTATAATTACTTACAAATTTTAATTATAATTATACAAATTACAAAAAAATAAAAAAAATAAGGCGTAGTTATACAATTACTCCTCGTAACAAGGAGGCGATCTCTGACTTCCATCATCCCTATACCACCAAATTTATCATCCGTTCAACCAAATTTATCATCTGTTCAACCGAATTTATCGTCCGTTCAACCGAATTTATCGTCTGTTCAACCGAATTTATCGTCCGTACAACCGAATTTATTATCCGTTCGGGTCAATTTGTAAATCCAGTGACACACTCTCGGCCCGTAGCAGTGATACGCCCTTTTCCCTAATGAAACTAGGTCAGGATAAACAACACATGGGTAAATCACCGCTCTTTGGACAGTCCCATTAATTATTAAAGTACACCGCTCTTTGGACAGTCCCATTAATTATTAAAGTACACCGCTCTTTGGACAGTCCCGTTAATTATTAAAGTACACCGCTCTTTGGACAGTCCCATTAATTATTCAGAGAGTAGGAAGGAGCGATAGAGCGCTATATACAGACGACGGGCTCGTATTGTTGCCGGCAATATGGGATGGGTAAGCCAGGTCCTCTGGTCTTTGGCAATAATTTAGGTGGAATGAAAGTAGACTTCTGTATATACATGTATTGGTAAAGCGCAGGGTAGTGTTACAGATGCAAATTTGGGATGACTAAAGTTTGCCAAATATAGGAATAGTGTAACCAGACATTGGGAGCATTTGAGAAGTATTTGAGCTGCAACAATATAAAACATATAATCAATGAACGTATAAACAAATAAAACAAAATCACTCAGCAGTTAATTAAAACCAAAAAAGCCTGGCATTGACAGAACATATAATCAATAAAAGTGTAGACAAGTTACAAAAAAAGCAACCTCAGTCACAGCAGTTCACTTAAATCGAAAACTCTTAGCATTGACAAGGCAACCAAGCAGCAAGTGGTAAGCTTGGCTTATAGTTCATGTGTTCACCTTATCAATATAATTGATAAGGTGAACACATGAATACATTGGAGTAATTCTAGAGATTATAGTATAGAAAGGTTTGAAGATACAATTGAAACTGTGGTAGTAGCTGCAAGTTATTGGTCAAAACACATGAATTGGCAACAGTTTGGTATTTGAACTAATAAAAAGGCTAGCATTTAAATTATTGGATTGAAATAGTGAGTAAATCAGGAAACAACTCACTATTTTGCAAATTGTATTCTTTAAATTAAAAGCAAGCATGGCAAGTAAGTGGCTGCATGCTTGTGCAAATGTGTAAACATCAGCAAGAAAAAACTGAATCATTATTAAGCTGAATGAAACACTAACATACCTGGTTTTAAAAGCTTTATACAATATGGATCCTAACAAACACTCACCACAACAATTGCAGTTGTCAAAGCATCGGACATCAATCTGAATGCTTCTTATATTTGTTACAAATTTCCAGTACAACCCACATGCATTAATAGAATGATTATTTACATTTCCCCGGTGCCTGAAAATTTATGGAGCAGTGTAATGTACTAAAATATACCATACAAAACAAATGAAACATTGAATAATAAATTTGGTTTGCGATGAAAAAAACTGAAATAACCACCCGGCTACAGTATGATCTAGAGAACGCTTCATTATCGAGCTATTCCTGAAGCCACGGAGCTGTAAATAGCCATGCTTGTGGCAATCTTAGCTCATGATTGTTGTAATTGCATGACGTTTGTGTGACGCCAGGCAATCGTGGCAATCAAAACCGCAATTATAAGCCCGCAATCCCGAGGTCAAGTGTGACTTACGCAGTCGCGTTAGTCATAGACATAGGCCATGGGCCTATGTCTTCAACGCCGACACTTCTATCACAATTAGTAACCTGCTCTACCAGTAACTATTAATACTCACGACTGATTCAGCTACTGCACTTTATTCATTGCTATATATTCATAATATATGTTGCTATATAAATAGCAATATAATGAATATTGCTATACTCATTGCTATATTCATTATATATGTTGCTATATATATAGCAATATAATGAATATTGCTATATTCATTGCTATATTCATTATAAGGCAAGTTTGATGCAGTGCACGCGTATGAATACAGGCATTAAACAGCAATGATATTCTTGTTGTTCGCTTAGCGGTGCTCATCATTTGATAACTTGATTATGATTATTTAATTATTGTATCTTTAATATTCGTTGTATTTGAGAAAAGCATGGATTTTACTTTGTCGTACCCAAATATTCACGATCGACCGAATTTTTACGATATCACTCAACGTAAACGAAAGATATTTCATATTTCAATAAAATTGCTTAGGATTTTTGCATTCTTTTGACTAAATCTATTATGTTAGTGCAAGTTAATAGTTTAACAGTTGATCTTGCAGTTCAAGACGAACCCTGCGCTATATAATATATACTCCATCGAACTAACACAAGCCTGAGGATTTACTCCAGTAGCTATACTTCCCTGTGTGACCTTCTTAGTAATTTGACCTTGAAGGGCATGAAGTGACCTTTCACCGTGTGACATGACCTCGACTGGGGGGGGAATCTTGTTAAAAAATTATAACAAAGTGGCGAGAGCCAGAGGAATTCTTAAAGTAAAAGGGAGAGTCAGGAATGTAAGTATTAGAGAATGTCAGACAATATGAAAGGATTTGAGATTGAAGGAGATACGAAAAAGCGCATGACAAGGTGATGAAAAGTTATAGGCGTAAAGAAAGGGATACAAATTATGTTAGATTAAAGAAACGATGACTGAGAATAACAGTAGAGAGACGTTATCAAACACGAAATATAGGAAAAAGAAAAAAAGAGGATCAATTAAGAATGAGACTGAGACTGAAAAAATTTTATAAGAAGGAAAAATGAAAACATGAAGAAGAGATTTGGGAAAGACGCTAGGAGAGAAAGAGAGAACAGGAAGAGTAGAGCGAGAGAGAGCTTTCTGAATCTGCTAAAAATAGACACCAGTAACACCAGTATAGCGCGTGCCGGAATAGTTTCTTGGAATTGCGATGGACGTCTGGAATTCATCTGGAATTTTCGCAACAAACTGGAATGTTGACATTAATGATCCGAGATAAATGGACAATGGGACGAAACTAAACAAGAGCTATATATATGAGCAAACTTTTAATATGCTTCTGAATGGAAAAATAATCGCAAATAATAATCTATTGGCAAAAACGCATATGTATAAATATTGTAGTATACAATATACAGGGGTTAGACAAATAAGAGAAATACCTGAGAAATCAACAAAATATGTTTAGTATTGAGTAGGTCTGCCTTTTGCAGCGATTACAGCCTCAATTCTGACAGCAATTACAGCCTCAATTCTCCAATGCATGCAAATTGTGAATTGTTTCAAAATGAATTTTAACCCATTCTTCAGTTAAAACTCCCTCCAGCTCTTTTAAAGACAATGGCGGCGGGAATCAACTTCTGACCTGCGTTTCTTAAATTGACCATACAGTATATGCTCGATAATATTCAGGTCTGGTGACTGTGGTGGCCAAATGAGATGCTCAGTTTCATCGTAATGTTCCTCATGCCACTTTTTACCAATGCCAGCTGCATGGATCGAGGCATCATCATCTTGAAAGATGGCGCTCCCATTCTGAAACTGTGCTTGAACCATTGCAAGAACTTGGTCTTAAAAAATTCCTAAATAGTTTCGGTTGTTGATTCCTCCATGAAAAGAAATCATTGGTACACCGGATTTCCAAGAAATAGCACCCCAGATCATCACAGATCCTCTGCCATGTTTTACGGTTGGGAGGAGGCAGTCGGGATTGAATGACTCCTATTTGGCTGTCTCCAACGTAACCTAGGTCAAAGGTTAGAAATAAGGTAAATGATGATTCGTCAGAGAAAATCACATTTTTCCACTGCTCGAGGAACCATTTATGGAGGCTTTTACCACACTCTTAACGCTTTAAAGCATTTGTATATGAAACCAGAGGTTTCCTAATTGCTGCTCTTCCATGTATTCCAGATCTGTGCAGCTCTCAGCGGACAGTCCTTATGGAAACTATGTTCTGTATGTGTCCATTGAGGTCTGCAGTAATTTTAACAGCCGTTTTCTTTCGACTGTCCCTCACAATTCTATTGGTACCGACGGTCTTTCTCAGACAACTTCGACTTTCGGCCAGACCTGTGCTTTGCTGATGACGTTTTTCCTTCTTTTTCAAAAGCAATCATACTTTTGAGACATCACCTCTAAGCAGTCATTACTTTTGAGACAGTACCTCTAGAAACGTCAAGCATTCTGGAAGTTTCTGTCACACTAACACCTGCCATACGAGCACCAACAATTTGGCCTCTCTAAAAGTCAGAGAGGTTTGTCATTTATAGGTTATAAGTTAGGTTATGGTAATAAAATTTACCAAAAATATTTGTGCAAGGATAAAATATCAATTAACAGAAGCAATAAAAAGTGATGAAATATAAACAATCATAAAAACATGTCACGTTTTCGTTTTTATGCATATTCGAAATTTACGATGTCGAAACATCAGGTGTTTCCATTATTTTGTTCAATCCCTGTATATAACTACAATAATTGCGACCAGCATGCTATAGTTGGCATGAAAGTATAAGGCTGCAAATAGTAGAAAGTTATATAATATAGCAAGTTTAAAGATCCCATGGTTGCCGAAATCGTGAAGTTACGAAGAATTTAGAAGCCAAGGAAATAGCCGAAAAATTCATAATTGCTCAAATAGAGAAAATGCTTCAGACTACATCTCCATCATCAGTTCAAAAAGTGCCGCCTGACAGAACAAAAGTAAAAAAAATACTATACTAAAATTCACATAGAAGATATTAGAAGCAAACGTGTAATATATGTTATTATATGTTAAAGAATTGAAGTTGTAGAGGTGTGGACGTTGCTAGGAAGGATCTGGAGCCGCGTGGGAGGATCTATTTTAGGACTCCCTGCTGCTCTGTTTATAACGATGCTTCCACCGCCTCCCGCCACCCACCGCCACCCGCCACCCTGGCACCGCCACCCGCCGCCCAACGCAGACCACCATTACCCGCTATATACCGTCCATCGCACCAAGGCACCGTCGCCCAACATGCACAACCAACCGCCACCCACCACAAACCTCCACCCACCACGTCCCACCACCGTCCACCATGTACAGCCCAGCTCACCGCCACTCACCTCCACCCACCTCCACACACTTCCACCCACCTACACCCACCACGTCCCACCACCGTCCACCATGTTCGCCTGCACATTTGTTAGCCTCAGTTGTTATGTACTGACATATGATGTGTCCACCACCACTTAATCCACCACATTAGCTAAGAAAATATATTCAAATCAAAATGAATGAGAAAGATAGATGTAAAGGGAAAAACTTTCGAGTTGACGAATCGATTGGAAAAAGAATTTTAATATGCATAATCGTACTGAAATCTGTCGTCACTTATCACTGATAAACAAACGAACACGATAGATAACAGAATCATTAAAAAAACATTTACTGGGAAATTACTCTGTGCAAATAACATGAGACAAAATAAAACCACCAAAATTTTCATTTAACTCCAAAACTTTTCCCCTAAACGTGTTCCTCTTTTTCCTATTTTTGCCTAAAATATGAAATTTGAAATTAATTTCGACGGCGTAGAAGCTCTTAGTTCAACTTCAACGTGACGGACACAAATGTAAAGCTGAAGCCCTACAAGTTGAACTCTTCCTCTTCTTTGACGTAATCAACAACGGTGTCATGTCACGTTCATTGGCCACATATCATAAATATACATACCTAAATAATACATAAATAATACCTAAATACACATACCTAAATAATACCTAAATACACATACATAAATAATACCTAAATACACATACCTAAATAATACCTAAATAATACATAAATAATAACCTAAATACACATACCTAAATACAGATATCAAAAGACTCCTAAATTATTTAATTATGGTATCATGCTGGTCGAATAAGGTAATCCAGAAATGGCACTGATGTGTCGAATGTTGTCTGAAATTCAAATGAAAGTGACATATATTTCGTTAAATTTATTCAGTTTTTCTGGGAAAGCAGCAAAAATGAGCTTTTTGTGATAAGTAACAAAAATACGCTTGCATAATGTGACGTGCAAACGACTTGAACGCACGATCGATGTCCGTTTGTTAATTACAGTAAAATACTTCATAAAACTAAGATTACAATGCCTGATTCATGTCATGTTATTTGTTTGTGTTTATTGTGGAAGTGAAGTTAAAGGAAANTATAATATATTGAAAATGCGAACAATAATAAATAGTATTTTACTTGTTTTAGTTAACATAAGATGAAATTCGTATTACCTTAGGAAGAAGAACTTGAAGTAAGGATGTTTAAAATAAGCACACGCATACTGTAGTTTATCCGGAGAAGTAACTCAAATAGTAGGAGTGCACCCCGTAGACTTATGAATCTCTTGAAATAAAATCTATGTATGTATATATATGAGCTTTACCTTGCGAACAGAATATATCCGTCAATTCTCTAAGATATATATTTATATAACAACATATGTATACTAAGGTCTTTTAAATTAGCTCACACTTGGTAGTTCCAATAACAAAAATTTGTTTTTTTTTCCTCCAGAAAAATTTAAATTGCGATTACTTGTGTCAGGGTCAGTTTGCGGTCTGTTTAAGGTCAGTTCACGGCTGCGATCAGCTTCCTAAACACTTACGGAGCTTATAGAGTTCACCTTACAACTACAAGGAGCTGTATATCCAATATGCTCAATTTTTACCCGCTCTTTAATTTCAACATTTGTAAAGTCAACAGCAGAGCCAAATTCTATTCTTCAATGTTTTACAATGTTCTAATCAATGTGCTAGAAAGGAAAGTAACGATAACATGTTTCGAATATAAAAGGCCTAACAACATTTCCATTTCAGATTTCATTCTCTGGAAATTCAAAATCAAGTTCATGATCAAATGCGCACTTGTGCAGCGTGCGTCAGGGCGCAGATGCAACACCTGTTCCACTACAACGTCATTCATTGATTTTCATTCACACGTGCCACACCTACCCCACCCTCCCCTCCTTCAGCTCTCTAGTGCGCGTATCCTGCTAGAACCACCTCAAAATGGCTCTCTTTGGAATATATTTGAAGTTATGAGCGTAATTACAGCCCATAATTCTGTGTTATTGCAACCCGGAAGTCGTATAGGCGTGGTCGTGAACTGATCCGGGTACTTGGAAACATTTGGGAAATGCGACTCGGGTAACAAACTTTAATTGAAATCAACGTCTGCTATTTTTATACATAATTTCCTTTCGTACGAGTGTTGCAATATAGTTTTTTCAGGATTTACGTCATTGTTTCATGGAGGGTAGTTTCAACTTCAATAAGTTAATGAATGAGTCACAAGTTTGTTTTATTTTCATTCGCCAGCTACTAGCGAGTTAACCAAGCGTTGTGCGGGTTATATAATCCCAGAAATTTTCGAGCACTTTTGACACGAATCCATAAAAATAGTATATAGCTTATATACTTTATTTAAGTAAGATTTGTTCAAACCCTCATTTTGCGTAAAATATGTCATTCAGAGTCAACCACTTGCGTTGCCTCTATTTTCAAACTATAAAATTGATATTTTGCGTAATTTAAACTAAACTCACATATTCCGGTTAGAAAAATTAATTTTTAACTTTTTGGTATGATATTGGCCTTTCAGCTGTCACTATCCTACTATTCTTTCGCTGGTAATGAAATTCAGGTCCAAGTAATATATCGACGCGAGAAGTATCGTGAAACATGCACCAACAGCCTTCATATTAATAAAATTAGAAGGCGTCAGGCTCAAAAACGCCAAACTTACACATGTACTGACATAAACAAACCTCAAAATCAATCGCAGGTAGGATTGCGCACTTTTTCCAGTAGAGTTTTTAAAGGAAATGAATAAGTGAGGCAACATTTATCCTATTATACTTTGTAATTTAGATGCTACTTTAGCAACAAGTTATTTTCTCAAATTTCCTTCATTAAATGATGACAACTATATTACGCGAGTTTTCTGATTAGACGCTCATACGAGTACATAGATGCCGAAGGGATGAAACTGTTGTTTGTCGCTGTCGTGCGTCCGAACCTAGAGTTTGGAAATGCCGTGTGGTCAACAAAAGTAGAGAAGGACAAAAATGTAGTCGAGAGTGTTCAAAGACGCGCAATAAGGATAATTCCGGGATTAAAATGCAGACATTTTAAAGAAAGGTTAAAGATTATGGAGCCTCCAAGCCTCTGTTATCGACGTCTGCGTGGTGACCTCATTGAAGTTTAAAAGTATACTCCTGGTTTATACAAGGTCCCAGAAGGATTACTAGAATTCGAAACAAGAACCAACAACAGAGGCTACGGTTATAAATTAAAAAAACTGCGTTGTAACACATCCATGCGACAACATTTCTTCTCGCTTCGAGTCACTAACATGTGGAACAGCTTCCCTGGTAGCCAGAGCTGAGCAGCACTATTTTGAAATGTAGCGGCAGCTACCGCTACAGCTACCGCTACATGCTCTAAAGGTAGCGGCAGCTACCGCTACCGCTACATGCTCTAAATGTAGCGGCAGTTACCGCTACAACTACATGCTCTAAATGTAGCGGCAGCTACCGCCACATGCTCTAAATGTAGCGGGCTTTACCGCTACAGTTGCTTAAACGTAGCACCGCTACCGCTACTGAGAATGTAGCGGCCGCTAGTAGCGGCCGCTACATGTAGCGCGCTACTGCCCACCTCTGGTAACAACTAACATGTTGACATTAGTAACAGGCTGAGGTTGACAACATTACACCGAAATCTTTCGTACAGTTTTATTTCTGTAATTTATATTATTTATGTATCATGCTGGTTTTTAAATAATATTTAATACTATTAAGTAAAATCTAAAGGCTTTAAAATGTTATTGTTTTCGTGTCAAATGTAGCGGTAGCGCTGTAGCGGTAAAACCTCGTATCGCTACTTAAATATATAATGGGCGCTACCGCTACAATTGCTTAGATGTAGCGCCGCTACCGCTACCGAAAATGTAGCGGCCGCTAGTAGCGGCCGCAAAATGTAGAGCGCTACTGCCCATCTCTGCTAGTAGCATCGTTGACGCTCCGAGTATGAACGCTTTCACGACCAGACTAGACGAAGCTATGCAGGAGCATTTGTTCAGTCTTGAAATGCCTAGCACCTTACAGACCAGGCAATAAGTCCAAGATATCTCAATCAATTGTCTGTTATGGAAAGATCGGGTTCAAAAGGCCGGATCCCTTGTGAATCAAGTCACGAAAAGTACAGGAATCGGCAACAGGCCATGGGCCTATATTTCTTCTGTGCCGACACTTCTATTCTTATCTTCTGGTGTATTTAACACATTATCATGTACATCAACGATCAGTTATAATGATAATTTTTTAAAGTAAATGTTCGATTTAGTTCTATCTGTCATTGAGTTTTATCTGAAAATGTTTCTTTACAGAAAGATCTTGCCATGATTAAACTATATACTACTAGTTCAACCATGGATCTTGCTTAGTTCACGCTATGAATTTAGACGGAATTGCGGAAAATGGATGAAATATGGTAGCTCCTTTCTGTAGGAGCTCTTGGTTTCAGTTTTCTTTCTGTTAGCTTAGAATGATAATTTACCACGTTCCACGAAAACCATAGACTGCCTCGTCTCCCCATAACTGGAAGATAGTGACGTACGCTAAATAATATGCGTTTAAAAATTACTTTTTAAAGACAACACTTCTAAAGAATCCAGTGTCTCTGTCTTCTATAACTGTATAACAATAATAACATGATCCCTTCCCTGAGTTCCCTCCAAAATGTAGCCTATAACACTTTTTGGCTTTAACATTGTCTAATGCAAGCCACCACTCAGCCCACCAGACAGATCACATCCATTGAATTAGATCACTCAGCCCACAGGAAAGTAGCCTGATGTAGAATGGCCAGCATTGTCTGGCAATGTCTGCCAATACGTGAAAAATTTTTACACCAACTGCTTGAACCGCACAGACACAGAGGCTCAGACCTCAGAGCGTGCCACGCCAAAGCCGTCCATATCTGTCCTATGGATTGAATCAGCCTACAGACTACAGTCAATTGTCAAATGACCACATGTTGTATGACAATAAATTTAGGAACAGAACTATGCTATCTGAAACCTAACCCCAGGACAGTCCCAGGTGCTGCGAGCTAAAAATTCTGTAATTTAGCAAAGCTGCGGCCGTGGGTGGGTGCGGAAGTCGCTTGTCAAAGGGCAACAGGTTTTGGAACAGAACTATAGCTATGCTTGCAGCTTGCTGAAACCTTACTCCAGTCTCCACTCTCCCGTCTCTGGATGTTGTGAGCTAAAAATGACTGTCGTCTGTCTGGACTCTGGTGGCAGTTGGCACATTGTACATGTACAAGGCTGTTGCATAGTAGCAAAGCAGAGAGTTTTTTAGACTCTCCCTCAAGTTCAATTTTGAGTACTAAAAGTAGACCAGTAAAGTATCATGGATACCAGCATAATCATACATAAGAAATTGGTTTAAATATTGAGTAAACGAGGAAATTAAAAATGAACCGATTCTGAAAAATTTCTGGTTTGCCACTATGGGCTGTTGGCTGATGCCTGATGGCAGGATGCATGGAGATGGAGTTCAACTGGCAAGCTCACCAAGCTGAAGCTGTGCTGGTTGGTTGCAGTGAGTGCCTGAGTGGCAAAGCGGAGAGTTTTTTAGACTCTCCCTCAAGTTTATTTTTGAGTCCTATAGTATAAACTAGGGTAAACGCGGTATATTCCGACACTTTAAGGATTAGCTATGCTTGCAGCTTGCTGAAACCTTACTCCAGTCTCCCGTCTCTGGATGTTGTGAGCTAAAAATGACTGTCGTCTGTCTGGACTCTGGTGGTACATGGCTGATGGCAGGATGCATGGAGATGGAGTTCAACTGGCAAGCTCACCAAGCTGAAGCTGTGCTGGTTGGTTGCAGTGAGTGGCAAAGCGGAGAGTTTTTTAGACTCTCCCTCAAGTTTATTTTTGAGTCCTATAGTATAAGTTATACTGTTATAGACTAGTAGACAAGCAAAGTATCATGGATACCAGCATTTCATACATAAGAAGTTGGCTTAAATCTTGAGTAAATGAAAAAATTAAAAATGAACTGATTCTAAAAAAGCTCTTGTTTGTCACTATGTTGCAGTCTGTTCTCTGTTGTCTGCTACTAGTTGAAGTTCAGGCTAAAGTCAGGGTATGAATGAAGTGATGATTTGATGCAATGTTCAGTGGTGAACAACCATTACTCTCTGGGCTATTTGCTTCAGAATATGGTGGAGTAAAGCTCCTAATAATTGAAGCAAGATGAGGTCAGGCCGTCAGGGGCTGGTTACTGATGGTAGGGTTAATACGTGGCTGATTGGTGGTCATCCGGAAATATGCTGGGCTATTGCTGGCCTCATTATTGCTAGGCATTCCTTTCAGGGCAGATTGGTGCAGAAATTTGGTGGTGCACAGTTGCATTCCCAACAATCTAATCTATAGAAGTGACATGTTGTACAAATTGTGTGTCTCATATTAGCATCAAAATATATTTATTCAAAAGATCTTGCCAACACATTGCTATTAATATATATTCATATTTATTTTTGGCAAGACGTTAAAAAGATAAGGGTTTTTGTGGCTGTAAATCCTCAAGGTCTAAAAACCTGGTCTTGGCAGTATTATGGCCAAACTTTACATAGTGGCATTATGCATGTTTGGAAAAAATACAAGGGTAAATCTTAAAAGCAGATATTTGTTTTTTAATAATAAATTGTTCATTTGACTTGATATTATTCAATATCAATAAATTTAAAAAATCTGGATCAGGAAGTTAACAAAGATGTTGCCATTACAATCCAGTCTGGTATTAGGTGGAGTAAAAGTATTTGATAGTAAATAGCTCATCTAAGTTTGATATTCAAACATTTAATTTTAGAGGGTGAAAGGATATGGTAGTCAGTTTATGGTTCTCTATTATTTAGCACAATACATATGTTCATTCACATACTAAGATATTATTTCACAATAAAGTGGCAGTAATAACTAATCAAAATTTTTTTTCCAGAATTAATTGCATAGTAAAATTTCGATTTTCTTTTTGTCAAATGGCTAACTGCATGTTATCTGAAAGTAGTAGCTCAATTGTCTGTTCTGAACATGGCCAGCTGTTTGGTGAACGTTTGCAAGCACTGTATAATAGCGGGCAGCTGGTGGACGTCATTGTGATTGCTGGCCGTTACCAGGTGTCAGCCCATCGAACTGTTCTGGCTGCAGCCAGCCCTGTTTTACTTGCCCACCTGCAACATTATTCAAATGCTCATTTTCAGCAATTGCAACTAGACACAATCACAGAAGGATGCACTTCAGAAGATTTGCATGCACTTCTAGATTTTATTTATTGTGGCAAAGCTACAATACCCCAATACAGGCTCTCTGAGTTTCTTAGAATTGCAAAGCAGCTTCAATTAGTTGGTGTTCATGAGGCTTCAATACTCTCATCACTCAACAGCAATATCAGGAATGGATGCAATGTGATACCTCAAAGAACCATTCCTGCTCAAAGACCTCTGCACGTGCGTTCTTTGTCTGATCAACCACCTTTAGCAACTGCTGAATTCCAAAGCCTCATCACTCAGTTTCCCATGCCAGTGCCCATGCCCATGCCATCTAATTTCATTCCTGATCCATCATCCTCCATTCCACCTGCTTCTCAAATTCCTCTTGATTCTGAAATAACAACCCAGGAAGACTTCCACATCAACAATAATTTGCTGCAAGATAATTCTGGTCAAGCTTTGCACTCATCTAAGTACAGGCAATCACTAAGAGATGAACCTGTGAAGTTTGGGGAATCAATTAAAGTGGACCACATGAACTGGAGGAGCTTGCCTTGCTCTCTGTCCACCACAACATTCAGTGATCTGTGCACTGCAGATCCTGATCTTAGTATGCTTATCCTTGGTGATGGCAGATCCCTGAACCCCTCACTGAGACCAGTGTTTGCTGATTCCAACGATGGTCTTCTGTCATCGCAAGATGCATCATTCCCTAAAGATTATTCACAAAGCACCCTCAAGCTTGTTCCTAACTCGCTCTGTAATGCAGAACTTGGCATGCCTAGTTGTGAGATGTTCTCTGAACAGCAGCAAGGCCTCACCCCCATTTCCTGTGCTGTTGTGGCCAGTGTTTGTTCCTCAACTGGCTCTATAATTCACCAGCCTTCTGATACATTCGCATCTCATGCTCAAGGGGACTCGCTTGGTCATCAGCCCTTCTCTGGTGAGCTACCCACATTTATCAGTTTTTCCTCATAAAATTTGCTTAGTTTTTTGGTCCAAGTACAAATATTACCTAGAACTTGCTGCAGTTTCCATAGAACAAGCTTGTTAGTTAATGATGCAGAAGCATTGCTGGTTTTAAATCTTTCAATTGTTTTTTCTTTTCCCTGCTTGTTTTGTGGAGGTTAGCATTTATACTACCAATACGATTATTATTTAGGAGAGTTATTCTGAATGGCATCAAGTAATGCCAACCATCTAGACTTTTTGGTCAGCCATATTTTTCTATTGCTCATCATTGTTTTTAAACTTGTATAACAATGCTATAAAATTGATTGATTTTGAATGATTTTTGCTCATGGAGATTTTAGTCATTACTTCAATAGTTACAAGCCTTTTTGACAAAGATTTTTGCAGGAAAATTGTATGGTTCCATTTTGCAGTTTAAAAATCCTTTCTATCCTCTTGTAATTTCTTTAGTAAACACCATCAGGTATATATATAATTTCTGATATTGTATATCATCAGAAATTAATGCTGCTACATATTTTTACTCATTCATACTTGGTTTGAATTTACCAAGACTTTTTAGTCATTACTTTCATCCAACTCAAAAAGTTACCCTTATATGTCTAGAAAAATGGCAATGTTGTTTGGCCAACAAAATTGTATAATTTTATTTTTTTGCTCTTTAGATGGTTTAATTATGCATCCTGAGGTTGAACCACTTGTGTAAAGTGTTCAATTCATTATTTCTCTATATTTAAGAACGGATTCTTATTCAATTCTTCATTTTTCAGGTGTAAATGGAAACACTGTGGCCTGTCCCATCCCATTATATGGCACTGAAGAAGTCACAGGTGTTCAAGATACAAACATGATTCACTCAACTGATGGCCAGCCTCTACATCTTTATCATCACCCGCAGCATGAGCCTCAGCTCACTCTGCCTTCCAATGCCATCGCAGTCAATGCCATGCAGATGGAATCATCATCTGTGCTAACATCCTGCGCTTCTGGTGGCTATGAAGAGAACTTGGTCTATAATACTGGCAACAGCATTTGGCCATTCCTGGCAGGGCCAGCGACTGAATCATCCTCTGAGTCTGTGCAGGGCCAACTAACTATTCAGAAGCAGCCCCACATTTGGTGCATGCCTGATGAAACAAGCTTGCCTGAGTTACGCGACTACTCACATCCAAGTGAGAGTCCCAGCTGGGCTGG
Organism: Hyalella azteca; assembly: GCF_000764305.2. Lineage (NCBI taxonomy): Eukaryota > Metazoa > Arthropoda > Malacostraca > Amphipoda > Hyalellidae > Hyalella > Hyalella azteca. Next base: position 51,065 of record NW_025930454.1, on the reverse strand, counting down.
CGGGGGGAGGCTTAAAGTCAAGTCCAGCATTGGTGGTGTCTCACTTCAAGATCTGTCATCAGCCAATGTCTCAGAGAAGAGGTGAGTCAAATTTTTAATTCATATTTGCAGAAAATATTACACTAAAGGAAATATGGAATTGGATAATAGCTACCTATATGTTATACTTTGAAATTCATTTCTATTTTTCCTTTAAATTCTTCATAACTTCCAGCTGAATGGTCTCATACATTTACTTTACTACGGTACTGGTCGTTTTGATTTAGGGACACATTTTGTATTTTCCTTGATTAATAACTATTATTGTTGTTTACAGCTTACTGAATTTGCGTCAGACTCCCGAGGATGACCTTCCACAAACGTCCTCAGCATTGCAAGTGAATTCGTCCACAGCTTCGGATCTCACCAGCAACAAATCTCCCAGTGACGGTCAAGTCTCAAAGTCCTCCAAGAAAACAAACAGCAAAACAAGTCGAGGCAAGCTGGCTGTTCGAACGGACATCAAGAACGTTAATTACGACACCCCTTGTAATGAGGATATATCCTTGCCAAAGAATCGGTCACCTTGCCCGAAAATTTCGGGAAAAACTGCCAGTATTAGAGTTGTCTCTGGAAAAGAGCTGCTGGATGCTAGACACGTGAGAGACGATCCGCCTAATCCTCCTGTATCTGCATTCAGTAAAGTGTCGGTGGTTCCCGAACAACAGCTGCTGGAGACCAGCCATTGTGGTTTAGCTGGCCCCACCATCACGCTTCAGGAGATGGCGTACGGAGAGGAAGGGCATCCATCTCTGAGAGGCGATGATGTTGTTAAAATAAAACTTCCAAAGCCACCTTCCCAGGCTGACCAGCTTGACCATTTACGAGAAGCAACCGTCAGCCACTTCGATACAGCACAATCGACATCAAATTATCTCAGTATTTCAACATTGTCAAGTAATGCTTTGCTGGAAACTAATGAAACTGTGCAAGTTAATCCTGATGAACTAATGATCGACGCCGGATCTATGACTGCTGACGAATCTGAGGACATTCTAGTCGTGCAGGAGAATTCAAATGAATACCAATTACCTAATAATACCAGCCTAGACTCCCTGGATGTCCAAGTTATAGATCAGACTGACACCTATCACGTGGATGAAGAAGAATCTGGAGACCCTCCACGGAATCTTCAAATACTTTTTACATCTTCTCACCAGCCTAGTTTGTACCCTCAACCTTTCTCGTATTGCTCGGCGCTTGTGGATGAGTCTCTAGATGAACCATCAGCCGAAACTGTCTCCGAAATCACGCCCATCAAAGATACAGCTAAAACGCAGTGGGCAACACTGCACAAAAAACAGAACCTGGGTAAGGACTCTGAATTAGATTTCCTGCAAGAATCGTCTAACAGCATGGAGACAAATGAACTTAAAGTGAAAAAATGCCTTTTCGCATCAAGGTCCCAAACTCCAGCACTAGAGGACGACACGATTGATGTAACCGATAGTTCAGGTTGTGGGATGCAATATCCTGTACTTGTACCAGTATCTCCTTCCATAGCTTCCGTCCCTCCTTCACCCACACGTCTTTCCTCCTCGAATGCTATCGAAGACGTTGTGTTCACGTCATCCCTACGACCCAACGAAATTTCAGTTTCTGCCTCTCCGTGTCCAGTAATTCATGTCGACGAAACGGAGCTACCAACTGGTCAAGGCATCCCCAAGTCTCAGTGTGATTTCGGAGATTCATTGCACCTTAAACATAGTTTCACTCCCGAACCAAGGCCAGATTCGGAGCCCATTTGTTTGTCGGTTGAGACGCAAATGGAAAGTGCGATTGACATTGTAAGCACAGCCGACGAGGCAACGATTCTACCTCCCAACACGAGCGGCACTTGGCGGGAATCGTTGGGTAAAAGTGCTTCCTGGAAACTAGTTCCTGATTCTGTTGGGGATTCTCAATCTAACGCTGGAGACGATTTCAATTCCTCTGATGTTCAAATAGAAGAGAGAAATATAATTCCAGAAGACCTAACTACTGACTCACCTGCAACGTGCCGTACTATTGGAGAAAACAGAAATAATATCTCTTCTGAAGTAACCAATGAAGTATTTTCTGAACTATCCCCTAAATATTCAACCGCTGAAGCTACTGATACAAATTCGTTGAGGATCGCAGACGCGCCATCAGAGACGGTAATGTCTCTTCCAACCTCACCTCAGACACATACAGTTCCTCATGATGATGATGTTTTGAAAGCGTGTCAAAGCTCTTCTCATTCGTCTCCGGAACTTCACGCCGCAACCAATTTAAGACAGAAAAGCCAGAATTATGGGCTCGACCAATCAACATCTTTAGATTCAATCCCTGCTTGCTCCGATAGTTTGTCTGCAAGTTCAACTTCTGAAATGTCAAACGTTATTCCATTTTCGGAAGTTGGAGTTTCCGGCTCAGAGACTTGTGGTAGTCAAGATGAAGTTTCTGCCAGGAGTGACAGGAAGAGATCTATATCCGTAAAATCTGGAGCCACTACAGCTCCCACCGCCGTGGAGAATAGAAGAAAAGCGAAGGAACCCGAAGTGGCAGACATTGCTACCAGTACTCCAGAATGGAAATGTTAGTAAAGATTTTAAAATACTCGAAATTAGCTGCAATTGTGATTTCAATCTCGCAATATTCAACCATTTGAATAACATTCAATCTATGTGTGCCTTAGCAATTTGATACTCAATGCATATTTTATGTAAAAATGTATCTTCTGAACAGTTGGAGTTTTCTATCGCTTATAACCATCCCAATGTCCATGTTAGTGTGGAAAGGTTATTGACAAATCTGCGACTGCTCATACCATAAACATTTCAGAACTTTAATATATAAATGCCTGTAAACAGATTACGGCGTAACGTTATGTTGAGGCTTTATGTTGTTATCTTACAACATCTTGCAGATTCCCTGCAGTTATTGTGTGTTTATAAGAACTAACATATTATGATATTACATAATAATATTTTCGATAATGAATCAAACTTTCGTGTTTTAACAAGCGGCTCACATAATCCTTCGGGATGCTTAAATCCACAGTTGCCACAGTGAGATATTATACTGGCAGTCTAGAGACCTATACTTCTTCATATAAACTGTTAAATGCCTTATAATTAGACTACACATGCCTTATAATTAGACTAGGTTCTGTGTTGCAGGTACCAAGTGCCCTGAGATTGTTCACAGTCAGGCGGAGTTACTGCAGCACGCGAAGCAGCACTTCTCTGAAGCCTGGCCGCACTGCTGCCTCTGTCAGAAGAAGCTGAAGAACAAGTCCACTCTCAGGATACACGTCATCACGCACGTTGTTGCTGCGCATGCCAGTGTTGCTCAAGCTCATAAGGTGAATGAAACGCAAAAACGCGGAACGACACGAAAATCAAATGCATCGTCAAAGCCCTCGAGTTCCTTCTTGAGAAAATTAATTGCCGTTTCACCTATTTAGAGAACTCCGATGTTTCAGCTACTGAATATCTCTTAATTTGCGTTGGTTATTAGTCGCTCTATTGCATTCCAGTAGACTTCTGCCAATATTGTTGACACGTGCGAGGCGAATGTTTTCGCTTTACTTGTGAACTATTGTCAGTATTTAATTATACCTTCACCCAACGTCGTTGGCAGTTGTCGGTATCCTAACTACCACCACCACCCCACATCGTTGCCAGTTGTCAGTATCCTAACTACCACCATCACCCCACATCGTTGCCAGTTGACAGTATCTTAACTACTACCACCACCCCACATCGTTGACAGTTGTCAGTATCCTAATTGTTTACACATCTCATGTCTTCTCCTAATTTTTCACTCCCCTCAACAGTGCCCTGCGTGTGGCGCGGTTTACTCGCAGCGCAACAACCTGGTCCGGCACCTCGCGGCGCGCCACAACCTGTCCCCCACCGGCACGGCGCTCACGGCGGTCTACACGTGCCCGCACTGCCCCTTCACGTGCCTGGCGCTGCACAAATACAAAGCTCATGTGAGGGCTGCGCGATACGATAGTTAGAGGGCAAGGCTCATGTGAGGGCTGCGCGATACGTTAGTTAGAGGGCCAGGCTCATGTGAGGGCTGCGCGATACGTTAGTTAGAGAGCCAGGCTCATGTGAGGGCTGCTCGGTACGTTAGTTAGAGAGCCAGGCTCATGTGAGGGTTACTCGATACGTTAGAGGCGAGGCTCATGTGAGGGCTGCTCGATACGTTAGTTAGAGGGCAAGGCTCAAGTGAGGGCTGCTCGATACGTTAGTTAGAGGGCGAGGCTCTTGTGAGAGGTACTCGAAACGAACGTAAAGTACTTTTTGACGAGGTAGGATAGGAGTGGCAGCCATTATGGAAAAGGATGTAAAAGTGTGGTTGATGTTGAGAGTTTTTTTCTTATGAACTCGTGTTAACCTATAACTTCTTCTGCAGAAACGATCACATGACCTGGAAAAAGCGCACAAGTGTCCGCATTGCCCGTACAAAAGCGCCGTCAAGAACGCGCTTGTCAAACACATCCGAATTCACACGAAAGAGCGGCCCTATGTGTGTGATATTTGTGATTTCGAGTAAGTCTTATTATTGGTGTTCATGAATATTTGCTGGATATTGTTGTCACTCCCGACACCAGTGCGTGGCAGAGAAGCTAAAATTATTTCATTATTATAATTTTTATGTTGCTATTTGTGTTGTTAGTTTAAATATTAAGTCATTCTTCATCTCGCGTTCAAGCACATAGATTGTCTAAGGAGATGTTTTCAAGCTTCCCATGCGAGTTATTTATACGAAGACGCTGATACATTAACTGTCTTTAATGCCTTTCGTAGCCAAAGGCTTGGTAACCAGAATAAATGTCAGTAGATGAGAGATTAATTAGCCTAATTATGTTCCCGCGCTGTATCACTTTATCTATTTAATTAGGCGCGGATTCATCTCATCGCCTCAATTGGACCAGGTACCACTTTATTGATTCATTAAGGCGCGTCGTTATCATTTATCGATTTAATTACGAACAGTATTATTTATTTATTGAATCAATAAGGCGCGTTATCATCTATCGATTTAATTGGAAAAAGTATCATTTCATCCATGCAATTAAGCGCATTATCATCTAATCCATTGAACTAAGTTGACTTTGTTTTAGCGCGGTGACGGCGAGTATCCTGTCGCGCCACAAGCGTAGCCACTCCGGCGTGAAGCCTCACAGCTGTTCCATCTGCCACCGCCAGTTCGCTGACAGCAAGCGACTAAGAGACCATCTTCTGATGCACGACAACGTCAAGCCGTTCATGTGTCATGTGTGCGGCTTTGCCTGCAGAAGGAAGGACAATCTTCAGGTGCGGATCTACTAATTTTTTTTACTTATTAATGCTACTGATGGGCGCGCAATTTTTTAGACTTTGACTGCGGCCGAAACAACACTCCTTAAGGTATTGGCAGAAACAACACTTCCTAAGGTAAGTTACGGAGTTGGCCTGAATGGCAAGGTTGATAGAATGATGAAAATGGTGGGCGTTCAATGTCTGTGGCGTGGCCTCGAACGGAAAAAAATGCTCTACGGATGTAAGCAGGATAATATCTCGTGTGGCAAATCCATTGACAAAAACACCTGTCTGAAAACAACATTTCCAGACACCTTCCTGTGACAAACAGACGCGCAACTCTAATTTACTGCCACTTGAGAATGCAGCCTAAAGGAAGCAGCTTTCATTATTATTTCAAATACGGCGCTGAAGAGCCCTGCGAGTTGAAGTACTCGGGTGGTGCTCAGGCCCAGGCATAATTACATATTGCTCAAATTTTTTTAAAATTTTACAGAGTCACATCCGAAACCTGCACGACAATGATAAGACTTCCGCCAAGAAAGCGAACAAGAACACGAGACTACTCACTACGGGCTCGCCGAAGAGAAAACGTAAGCATCTTGCTTTCTCTATTCCCGTCCGTAGTTGGTTAATTCAAAAACTCGACATTCTTTCAAATTCTTGCACTGTGTTGATGCTGTTCACTACACTGAAGAAACAAACCTCAGTGTCTGATTCCTTTCACTGTAATTTAATAAAAAAAACGTTGTCAATGTTGCGTGATCCGTCAGTTGCGTGCGTTGATAAAATATGTATTAAGTCAACAGCTGCTTCATTTACCGTTCGTTAACTGGTTTTCAATACCATCTTTCTCTGATGTTTCAGGGGCTCGGAATAAAAATGTATCCGACAGCAATGACGTAAGTATCTTTTATTAGAAAAGTCGAAATTACTTCGGGAAAAAAGTATAGGTAAAATCTATTTTGACGGATTCGTAATAATAAACTTTCATTTCGATAACTACTGTATAAAAACACTATCTAATTTTTTCACATCAATCTAAGAAAATGTATCCAATGATGTTAGTATATTTGCAAAGGTAATAGTACCAGTGAAGTTAGTGTTCATAATCTAGCATGAATTCATCATTGCTACGATGTGTACGGCAAGCTATATATCATTGTCCCTTTCGTACGTCTGGCGCATGGCTAGAGAATTTTCTGTTCGAATTCTTAACAAAAAAAAAAAATGTTTTCAGACAACCATCCGCAGGGTCCGGAGACATCTTTGAAAAAACAGGATGCCGACACATGCAGGCCGCCGCTGGATTTAAAATCCGCAATTCATCCCGGCACCTTGGTCGCCTCGATGGAAGTGACGCATCAGTCCAGCGACGGGGCAGTGCACGTATCCATCCTACCGACTGTAGCAGCAGTAATGACGGGCAACCCTCGGCACAGCAAGAAGGCAACTCGAGCGCTGATGTACCTTTCGTATCATTACACCTCCAAACCCAATTGGATGTAAGGTGTTCTTTATGACGCATTAAAACGGGAAATTTATTTCTTCATGAAACATTAAAACAGGAAATTTATTTGGGAAACCCATCCTCTAATCAGTATTTTCCTCAGCTTATTAATGTTACAAATGGAGGAAGGGGATTGTTGATTACAAATGCTAGTCATTATTTGTTAACGGTATCATGTCGATTCGTTGTCGTCGTCTAATTAATGTAGTATAACTTGAAACGTGCCATAATTAATTTTAATTATTATACTAGTGGTTTTTCAACAATTTATATTTCTCTATAAATATCCACCAACTTCAGCTATCTCTACTTAACCAACTAATAATTAATTGATCCTTTATCTAAATTAAGTCAACTGTATACATTTCCGAACTTGAATGATTAAGACACCGGCCAGCTCGTGACGGGTTACGCTACAAAACAGCAGCAAATCGGGCAAAAAGCTTCGGCATCAAAGGAACATTTTATTACGCAATTAGACCATCTAACTGTATGATTATGAAGAAGGTAATGCTGTCTCTCTTAGTATTGCTTCAGAACACAGTTGTACGGCATTGTTGAAAATGGTTTCATGACAGTTGAAGATTGTCTGGAGTGAGGAAAAGTCTGTTGATCTAACTATAAAATGAATCTGCATTGATACCAATTACTTGTGCTGTAAAAGCCATGTGATTGGACATTATCACTAATACCACTCAGTAGTTATCAGATACCTAGTGGTAGTTATTTGGTCAGGAGTGCTACTTTCTGAAATTAAAATTTGAGAAAAGTTACACAGCAGCAGCTTTCACTTAAAACAAAGAAGTAAAAAAACAATGCCGCTCAAGACATTTCAAGTTATTCACTCTGAAAATTCATCTTCATTTAAAACCTGAAATTCGTTAGTTTCCAGCGTACCGTCAGATACGAGATTAAAAGGCCTGAGCTTGGAAGTTTCGGTAAACTTACCAGGCCCTCCAACAGTAGCAACAGATGCCGTATTGACGTTCGGTCGCTACACATCCTGCTTATTACCTTTAGCCAGGGCGCTAGCGAGAGTCTCAACACCGTTATGCGAACGGCTTGAAAGTAAAGCATCGCTTGTGTCCGCCGTCTGCACTCTGGTGGACTCTAAGCGATCGACGGGTTGGCGCGCCCGTCCCGAGTTGTTGACGAGCGAACAGCTGCCAATAGTGCTCGAGCTGATGCTGAAATCAGGCGTCACCGTCCGTCGTTGGCCTTTCGTCGTGGTCCCATCATCCACTATGGTACATTTAGGCTTCCGTAATGAAGGCTTAGATGGCGCCCTGTTGTCTTGGCCCATGGGTTCATTCTCACTTACTTCACTGACAGAAGCAGGTGAATCTTCTAATTCTGATACGGTTCTAGAATGATCGGGAAATTGATCAATAGGTTGTAGAGGTTTTCCTGATTTTGTACCGAGATAATGGCTGTAATCACTTCTCAGAACGCTGAACTTGCTCTCCAAAGATTCGCCCGAAGCACCAGATTGCCGAAACGCATCTCGACGAGCTCCGGCAGATTTGTCTTGGCTTGCAGGTTTGTCTACCTGGCTTGCAGGTTTGTTTCCCAGGCTTGAAGGGTTGTTTCCCTGGCTTGAAGCGTTGTTTCCCTGGCTTGAAGCGTTGTTTCCCTGGCTTAAAGGGTTGTTTCCCTGGCTTGAAGGGTTGTTTCCCTGGCTTGAAGCGTTGTTTCCCTGGTTTAAAGGGTTGTTTCCCTGGCTTGAAGGGTTGTTTCCCTGGCTTGAAGGGTTGTTTCCCTGGCTTGAAGTTTTGTTTCCCTGGCTTGAAGGGTTGTTTCCCTGTCTTGAAGCGTTGTTTACCTGGCTTGAAGGCTTGTTTCCCTGGCTTGAAGGGTTGTTTCCCTGGCTTGAAGGGTTGTTTCCCTGGCTTGAAGGGTTGTTTCCCTGGCTTGAACGGTTGTTTTCTTGGCTTGAAGGGTTGTTTACCTGGCTTGAAGGGTTGTTTCCCTGGCTTGAAGCGTTGTTTCCCTGGCTTGAAGCGTTGTTTCCCTGGTTTAAAGGGTTGTCTATCTGGCTTGCAGGTTTGTCTCCCTGGCTAGCATCTTTGGGCCTTTCCCTCAAAGTTGTAGCATCCATGAGCGCATGGTCTGCTGAATTTATTGGCTGAACGTTGCTTGAACGGAACATGTCGACATTTACATTGGTTGAACCTCCTTGCCCTGATAGCGCTGAGGGCAGAGTAGGCATGGTGCTCGTGACGCGCAATCCTGCATCAGATCTGATGTTGTGCACCGACGACAGCTCGGGGGCTGGTGGGTTCCCAGCAGTCCTGAAAGGGCGTCCTTGAAGCGCAGCAGCGGTTGATCTAGCAGGGTCGACGGACGCGGCATCACTTTTAGCTGTGGAGGCTAGAGGCTGTTGAGCGATCAAAGTGGTCTCCACAGCAGCTCCACTGCAAAATAAAAGAATGATTAATTTTGTACGGATAATTTAACTGTACTGTATTGAACTGACATGCGTCATCACACTTGACCCTTTGCTAAAGATATAATAATAATAAAAATTTATTTACGATATTGTTCATATTATGTATTTCATGTACAATCACGTCATGAGAAGCATAGGTCACATCATTTATTCGATTGAATAAAAAATCTTAGCTGATTTTCACAAAAAGTTATTAATTAGCTCTCACAGTGGTGGCCCTGTTGACTTTTCCGTTTGACGTTGCAATTGCTGGAAGTCACGTCGCAATGACCTTATCTCGTCGCGCAGCTGCTGAAGCATTGTCTCGTTAGTTACAGGATTAGTAGCAAGCACGCCCCCTCGTGGTTCAGACGTCATTACTCTCTGTCGTGCCCCAGAAGAAATTGCAGGTCCTTCGTTCACAATCTCATCAGCATTGTGACGACTTGCATGTGAAGGAAAGTTACCACCAGCACTGGCAGGAGGGACAGCTCTGCCACTATCAACAGCTTCAATGCCGACGCGATCAAAATAATTTCTTGATAATGGTTGCTTACTTCCCACCTTAGGAGGAAATACAGACTCTATTCTAGAATTTTTGTGCCCATTAGCTGTAAGAACTTCATTTCTAGCTGAAGGATATATAGGATACCTAATTCCTGATGATGATTCAGCAGATACCTCTAGGAGAGGTGACAGGGCAGCGGCGTGTATACCGTGGTTTGGTCGCAGGGGCGGCGGTACTGAAGTACTTATTGCAGGTGCTGCTGTATTAGGAGTTGTTACTGAGGCAGCATTTACAAATCCTGCTGGAGTTGTGGAGGATGCTAAGGCTGTAGGGATTATTCCTCCTGGTGGCAGATTTTTGCCCACATGCGCGTTTTCCTGCTCAGATAAATACAAATCTAAAATTTCCAGCACATACTAAGCTGCAACGCAAACGGATGATCAATTATTTACTATTCTATCTAAAATCGTATTTATTAAACTTTATTGTGGGAAGTACTACACATTAACTTTTATATTAGTACCTACATATGGTATACTGCATCTTTACGACGGATAAAAAATCGAAATTTCAAATTGGTGGCTTTCAAATAGCGATTAATGTGGATAATGAGCATAGGAAATCCAAAAGCAGGCGAATAAAAATCATAAACGTGCACCGGTAAGTCAAATTAAGGCATCGAATTAACAATCAAGCATTAGAGAATACATTCGAACAGACACAAATTAAATTCCCGCAGATGAAACAACCTCAGCAGTGCTTATACAAAATTATTGCAGGGCAGGAAGAACATATATTACATGAAAATCCAAAAAGTGGAAAAGAAGTTTACCGTACAGAGAGACAGGTGAGACAAGGCACGAATCTTTAATCAGTCTTAAATTAAATTATTTTTCAACATTGGTGTTACTTCGCTTAATCAAAACTCAGCGCTTCATTTTCTTTTAATCTTAAATAACCGTCATGCAAATTGAGCGATCTTTAAAAAAATTGCAGTGTTTAGTATGACAAAAGGCAAATCCTCACCATCTGTTGCCGCTGCTGTTGGATAACCTGCAAACAATGGTACGAAAAATATCAACGCCTCTGACTACTCAAGCTTGAGCTGATATCAGTTTAGCCAGCACATGCAAAAAAAAAAAAAATACATGAAAGGTATGCGCTATGCTGATCTTGGTTCTACTGATAATCTTCAAACGAAATTTAGCGCCATATTTTTACCATTCAAGAGAATGAACAAAAACTACACTCTGCATGATCATTACCTTTTTACCGATTCTCAAGGTATTGTTTTAAATTAATTTTCGAGAAAATAAATAACGTGCTACAGCACTGGCTGCCATACAGCAATGAACCCAGCTTGTGTAGAGCAAGGCACTCGATGCCAAAAATTATTCATCACTACCAAGTATCACAAGATTTTCAAATGCATCAACGCAAAAAAAAATCAACGAGTTAGGCATCCGAAATTACATTTAAAAGATAAAAGTAAACGCGAACAGAAGATCGCCCAGATACTGTAAGGGTTTTTGTTGACTGAAAAGTGAAATGCAGAGTGTCCACCCGGCACTGTCAATGATAAAACAAACACAACGGTACATTTTCCCCAAAAATCATTTGGACTATTAAACCACAATAGTTTTTAAGTACAGAAACACTAGGCAGGATACTTCATTGAGTGATAATCATAATCCAAGCAAGACTGTAGATGTAATATTATTATAATTAATCGTCCATTATCATCAAATGTAAGGAGTCCGATGAATCGTTTTGACAGCTCACAACTATGCATGAAATTTGAATGTTTGAAGTTGATCAGCACCTTGCATGAACCATGCAAACACAAAATGACCAAGATGATGCATTTGATTTATAATGAGATACCGAAATAATTTTATGCTATGGTAAAACTTGGAAGCATAACAATACAATGGGAAAACTTCCTCTACATTCATCTGTTAACAGCTGAAAAGCTTCCAGACCCAATATTAATGATTATTTACTGGCAATGAGCAAGAAAAGTGTATGGATATGCAAACTTTCTCACCTTATCGTACTGAGCCAGCAGGCGTGCATTGTGAATGCGCAGCTCTTCAATAGTGGCATCCTTTTCAGCCATTGCCTGTTGCACTTGATTAACTTGCCTGCCATAAAAAAACAGCATAATTAAAACTAACCTGGTAATTTGCATTATGAGAATAAAATCATTGGCGTACTATGCAAAGGGAGAAATGCTTGAACAATCAACAGTGAACGTAAGGTTTCAACAGTAATATGCTTGGTAGCAAAGATTGAGAGGAACTATATTATTTCCAATTAATAGAGGAACTATATTATTATGATACAAGTAACACAAAATTTTATTGTTCTCAAACTAAAGGAAGCAAAATTTTTAATGCAGTGCATGGCAATGGCCAATAAAGTTAAAAATAATTTAAAATGAAAGCACTGAAATTTTTACAGAAAAAGTTAGGCCTGTAAAAATTTACAAATCAATTTTGAACTCTATAATTTTGAATGAAGGACTGACGAAAGGTGTTGTGCTTGGTGAGATTCCGAAGAAGGAGCAAGAGGCGTTTCGAAAACAGATGTGAAGTTAGAAGACTGAGCTGACTGAGGGGTGGGAACTTTTACAGTCCCTCCGGCACCAGCCAATTGTTGCTCCAGTCTTTCAAGGTCCTGAATGGTTTCACTGTCACCTGAAAATATAGCAATACTTCAACACAATGAATCATAATATATTACCATACATCTTGCCAGATGGGTACAAGTTCAGTAATTGAAATAGAAAATAAAATGTAACTACTGAATATATGTTGTTATAATGTGACTCAATACTTCACAATGGAGCTTTTTCTTGGCTAAGATCATTAATAATATTTTTGAATGCAATAAGTAATTTGTTTGTTTAATAAAGGAAAAATTCATTTATCAGCACAAGACCAAATAATTTCCAGTCTTCTCACAACACCAGCAACATCACGATGCCACAGCACAAAAAAATTGTGGCAAGGGCTTGTCCTATTATTGATCAAGTCCTATTATTGAAGTGTAGTAGTCCTATTGACCTTCTTTGTGCAAGGATTCAATATATTCGGATTAGAATTCTTCCCAGAGATTGATCAACATAACTACAAATGGACAGAAAATCTAGAAATGTTATTTTCTGTAATTTTCTCATAAGCAAATAATTATTTTTGCAGCAACCAATCATTCTTAAAATAATTATAATTTAACAAAAATACTTACTATTTTATACATAAAATAGAATATTACACTTACCTCGATGTTGGAGCTTTGTCTTAAGTTGCTGTAGGAGTTGCAAAGCACTGTCAGAAAACGGAGTGTTGCTCAGTCCATCAGAAGAAATACGACCTCCACTTCTGACCTGCATCAATGAAACAGAATAGATATTTTCTTAAATAATTTAAAAACCGCCTTTTACCTTGATGTTGACAGTCTCACAAATCAGTATAGGTCAGATCTTAATGGAAAAATAATCATGTTGACTACTTCTCCAAAAGATGCAATGAATGCTTAAATAATAATAGACATAAATAGGGCCATAGGGGTTAGACAAAATAATGGAAACACCTGACATTTTGATATTGTAATTTTCGAACTTGTTATAAACAACGAAAACTCAACATATTTTCATGTTTCATTGCTTATTGTTGCTGCTAATTGATATTTTATCCTTGAACAGATATTTTTAGTGAACTTTCGTGTCTATAGCCTAACCTATAACCAATTAATGGCAAACATCTCAACTTTCAAAGAGGCCAAATTTTTTGTGCCCACATGGCAGGTGATAGTGTGACAAACTTCCTGAATACTTGACATTTCTAGAGATATATACCTACTGTCTCAAAAGTAATGACTGCTCTTGAAAGAGAAGGAAAAACGTCCTCAGCAAAGCACAGGTCTAGCTGAAAGTCAAGGTTGTCAGAGAGAGACTGTCGGTACCTAATTTGAATTGTGAAGGACAATTGAAAGACCATGGCTGTAAAAATGACTGCAGACCTCAATGGACACCTACAGAACACAGTTTTCATAAAAACTGTCTACTGAGAGCTGCTCTGGATTCTATAGGAGAGCAGTAATCAGAAAACCTCTGGTTTCAAATACAAATGCTTCAAAGCAATGCATTCAGAGAGGTGTAAAAACCTCCAGAATTGGTCCTTTGGACAGTGGAAAAAAGTGTAATTTTCTTTAATGAATCATTGTTTACCTTATTTCCAACTTATGGTTTAGTTTACATTAGGAGATACTCCAAACGTAAACTTTCCACTTGTAATTTCCAACCTCTAACAGAACTTGAAGTTGGAGATGCTCCTCCCAACCATAAAACATGGCAGGGGATCTGAAATGATCTGGGGTGCTATTTCTTGGAAATTAGGCAAACCAATGATTTCTCTTCATATAGGAATCCCCAGCTGTGACTATTCAGGAATTTTTGGAGGACCAAGTTCATCCAATGGTTCAAGCATTGTTACCAGAGGAGAATGCTATCTCTCCAGATGATAATACCCTGATCCATACAGTTGGAACTGTTAAAAATGGCACAAAGAACATTCCAATGAAGTTGGGCATCTCATTTGGCCAGCACAATCACCAGATCTGACTATTATCAAGCATTTATGGTCAATTTAAGAGATTCAAGTCAGAAGTTGATTCCCACTGCCATCATTTTTACTAGAGCTGGAGGGGGTTTTAACTGAAGAATAAGTTAAAATTCCTTTGGAAACAATTCACAATTTGTATGAATCAATACCTCAGCGGATTAAAACAGTAATTGATGCAAAAGGCAGACCTGTGACATACTAAAATATATTTTGCAGATTTCTCAGGTGTTTCCCTTATTTTGTCTAACCTCTGTATGAATACACCAGTAATTATCAACTAAATTGTTTACCAGAAGATTTTATGTTGAAATACTATTTTCAGTGCAAAATTTTCAATTCACAAAACACAATAGTCAGAGGTAGATAATTCAATATAAGACAAATTTCAAGTCTCACTAGATTAGCAGCAGGAGTGTTGATTGAATTTGAATTCCTTTCCAACAGATGCATTCCACCTCCATTTAAGCCCGGATACTGTTCCTGGCAGTGCTGATTTGCTTCAATCAATGGAGCAGCTTGCTCATTAGGATGGTGTCTTGTAGCAGAAGTTTGCCTCTGCCGATGGTGCCTCAGAGGACTGATGTTTGAGGGGCCTGCAGGAGGGCTGTGCTTTCGGTCTCCCTGTTTTGTAGAAGTTTGGATGGTCCTGTCTTTATGAGGGCTCTTATGGGATAGCCCTTTCGAAGGTCTTTTGTCAACAGTATTTTGGGAAAAATTGTGTGCAGCCACACTGGAAGTGGAATCGTCAGCACTATGTCTGCTATAATTCTGCAATAAGTCTCTCCATGTGGGATCAAAACTATTTCTATCTGAAGATTTCTTCTTAGAAATTCCATCTCTCTTTGAAACCTCAACAGTCATGTGACTATTTTTGTTTATGACATCTTTTGATTGTTCTTTTGCAGATGCTTCTCTGCCTGTTTTTATTACATCCTGTTTGTGCGGTTTTCTTCCATTCGAAATTTTTTCCAACTCTTTTTGGAGGAGGCAGTCTCTTTTGAAAGCTTTTGGTTTTGGCAATGTACTAGAACTGTGAGGTGGCTTTGGTTTTGTTCGGATCAACACTTCTATCATCTGATTAGCATTCTGAAACTGTTCCCTATGCAGTATGCGCTCAGAAGCCATGGCTGCAAAAAAAAGAAGATTAATGAACATAGAACTACTTACAATAAAATTGTAGCAGACTAAAATTAGAAAAAATAAGCACAGAAACCCTAGAAGTGGAGAGTGTCAAAACTTGACAGATGAAATTTGACAAATAAAAATAATTTCAGCATATTAAGATTAAAGTTAGTAACACCGCCTATACCTATTTTTTTTCCTGCTGAGTGAATACTTGTGTAACAGTGATGCCCATGCTCAAGATGGGTTACCCATGAAAAATTTTTCTGAATTTGTCTCTATCTGGGGCCAATGAACCATGCAGTTTGGGCAAAGCAATATATTTGATAATTTGTGCTAGTTGCATAGAGCAAGAGATTCTGCTGGCAACTATGTACACTCACTACTACACATGTGTGAAAATTGCATGGTCCAGATACCAGCAAACGGGGTAATAAGGGACAATTATTTTTGTTGATAACTTCTTGCCATGAAACAGTTCAGACTCATTTTAATGGTCTTTGCAATGATTATCGTATGGCATCTTTAAAAAATTCTATGTGCTATTTGTAAGGTGCTCAAAGCAAAAAACATGTACCAAATTACCTCTGGGAATGGGGTAATAGGACACTTCAAATAAAACATAATTTTAAAATGTTTGAAGCATGCAGAGTGTACTCGTCCATTACTAACAGTACTCTGAAGTCCTCCTTAGTAGAAGATGTAGATGTAGAACAAATGATGTTTTCTGTGATTTGCATTTGTTCTTCATTTATTGATGATATTACCATATCCATTAATCATTAACAAAGATATTTTTAGCTCATTTTCTCATTTATGGAAAAAAATGCACTATTGTACTCGCCATGTCCGTCTGTCTGTCCATCTGTCCGTGACCTCAAGTTTTCGTTGGCAAGAAAATGCGCTCTCTGTCACTCACTGCAGTGAGTACCGGTACTGAGTTATATTTTTTATGTTCTATGTCTAACACTTAAAAAAACTTCATTCCATTAACAACATTGTCCACTGCAAGATTCAAATCATCAGCTGTATGGCATTTCCTCTGTAAGCTTATGGGACTGGGCTTGTAGTTTCACACCATTTCAATAATTGGGCCAGGGTTGGCAATGATTAAATCAAAATGATTATATAAATCATGTAATTAAATCATTTGATTTTTATAAAAATCATGATTTTTTATTTTTTTATATATTTCAATATATTGAGTGGCAGTCTCTAATTTATTTTGAGGTATTGTTATTCATGGTTTAGTATAAATGTACTATGAATGACAAATTGGTATATAAACTTGTTGCCCTTAGTGTGTATTATGTTCCAATAAATTTAATGTTTTTGGTACAGAGGCATCAAGTGTTGCAATACATTGTACATAGCTAGCAGCTTAGCCAATTCTTATAAGGCTATAAGTAGTCTTTAATCTTCAACTATTTGACTATTTGTTATATATTGTTTACAATATACAATTTAAATGTGTTAGCTTGCTTATACAGGGTGGGGCAGAAACGATTGAGCAGTTTTGATGCAAAATAATAGAGTAATGGAGGTACATATAGAAGAAAGTTTATTTTCCTCGCAATTAGCATAACATACCATTTAAAATACTTATGATTTGAAAACAATATCAGGAAGATGGTGTTTGTTAGCTGTATCACACTGTTAGAGTCGTTCTCGGAAGTTTCCTACAGCACGTTCACACATATGGCAAGGTATGGCCATAACCTCTGCAATAGTCCATTCCCTTAGCTGTGGTAGGGAGTTAGGGGAACTCCTGAACACCCTTTCTTTTAGATTCCTCAAAGAAAGAAATCACAAATGCTCAAATCAGGTGACCTCACAGGCCAACCCCTCAGAGTCTGGGAACATGCGTTTCATAACATTGAGTGACATTCGGGCTGTGTGAGCTGTAGCCCCATCCTGCTTGATCCACACGTCTCCCTATGTTTCATTTTCAACAATGTTTTCCATCCTGGACGTCAAGAAATTTTGCAACATTGCAGCATAGCAATCAGAACTCACTGTCATAGTTACTCACTCCTCTGAGAACGACTCCAACAGTGTGTTGCAGCTAACGGCCCCCATCTTCCAGATATTGTTTTCAAAACATAAGTATTCTAAATGGTATGTTATGCTGACCTTTAGGCAGGGTTGGCAATGATTAAATCAAGATGATTAAATCAAAATGATTAAATCAAAATGATTAAATCACTGGATTTAAAAAAATCATGATTTTTTTATTTTCTTATTTTTTTTTTATTTTTTCATATATTTAAATATAGGTATTGAGTGAGTCTTTAATTTATATTGAGGTATTGTTATTCATGGTTTAGTATAAATGTACTATGAATGACAAATTGGTATACAAACTTGTTGCCTTTAGTGTGTATTAGGTTCCAATAAATTGAATGTTTTTGGTAGGTACAGAGGCATCAAGTGTGCAATACATTGTACGTAGCTAGCAGCTTAGCTAATTCTTAAAAGGCTATAAGTAGTCTTTAACTATTAGACTATTTGTTATATATCGATTACAATATACAATTTAAATGTGTTAGCTAGCTTATACAGGGTGGGGCAGAACTGATTGAACAGTTTTGAGGCAAAATAAAAGAGTAATGGAGGTACATAAAGAAAAAAGTTCATTTTCCTCAAGATTAGCATAACATACCATTTAAAATACTTATGTTTTGAAAACAATATCAGGAAGATGGGGTTTGTTAGTTGCATCACACTGTTGGAGTCGTTCTCGAAAGTTTTCTACAGCACGTTCACACATATGGCGAGGTATGGTCATACCCTCTGCTGTAATAATCCGTTCCCTAAGCTGTGGTAGGGTGTGAGGGCGACTTCTGAACACTTTCTCTTTTAGATGTCCCCAAAGAAAGAAATTGCAAATGCTCAAATCAGGTGACCTCGCAGGCCACTGTAAATCACCCCTCAGAGTTTGAGAAAATGTGTTTCAAAACATTGAGTGACATTCGGGCTGTGTGAGCTGTAGCCCCATCCTGCTGGAACCACCCATCTCCCAATGCTTCATTTTCAACAATGTTTTCCATCATGGGCCGCAAGAAATTTTGCAACATTGCAGCATAGCGATCGGATAGGAATTCACTGTTACAGTTATTCCCTCCTCTGAGAACGACTCCAACAGTGAGTTGCAGCTAACAGCCACCATCTTCCAGATATTGTTTTCAAAACATAAGTATTCTAAATGGTACCGTAAAATGGGGTAACTTAGACCACTTTTTTTCTTTAATTGCAACATAAAAAATAACCTTTCAAAAAAACAAAAAAAAATTAATAAATAAATAAAATTTATTTATATTTATAAAATCTTTTGACTTCTTTGATTTAAAAAAAAATAAAGAAAAATCACCAACCCTGAATTGGGCCCAGTAAATTCATTCACTAGAAAAAAGATCATAAAAAACATACAAGAAACAGAAAGGAACATTTTAGTGACAACCATCATATTTTTTGGAGAAATGAATCATAGTTTAGGTTAATTACTTTTCATTCTATGTTGCCCGGTGCACGATTCTATCTATGACATTCTAAGCACAATTTTATGATGACAGATGCCATACAAATCTTGTGCTTTGGAATATCACAGCTCAATTGTATACTATTGGCAAGTTATATTGGCAACAATTAGATAATTGAGCAGGAATCTTGTAGCTCCAAAATTCAAAAAAGATCTAGTTGTTAAGTCTTGAATTGTTCTGCAGGATCTATCATCTACCCAACCTAACTTGGCAATTCTGATGTTCACAAGTAAAACTCTTCTGCTTGATCTGACTCCAAAAGATCTTAATATAATAATTAGTCATCAAGTATACAAAACTGATTTCAATAATTATTTTTTATTTCACTCAAATCTTCAAGCTTAGCTCACCAAAAGCTGACAATTAAATCAATTATTATTGCTTTCAATGTTAAATTTTGGCATTGTGAAATCTATTTTGATTTGATAGATAGAAGAGCTATTGTAGTAACTAGTTAAGAAAATGCATTGCACTTAAAATTTTAGAGCTCAAAAATAAATTTTGGGCTACCAAAATAACCTAACATAAATTAGACTCTATAAGCTGCAAAAATACAAACCAATAAAATCTTACACAAGTTATGACTCAAAAAGATATAATATTGTACTATATTGGCAGAAGAAAGGATTTTTATAGTCTATAACAGTGGTTCCCAAAGTGGGCGATATCGCCCCCCTGGGGGTGGTGGAAAATATAACTATAAAATTTAATGAAAACATGAGTGTTGATTTCAACATATAACAAATATACCCACCTGTAGAATAAAAATGAGCTAAGTGCGTAATTTTATTTCTAATTTTAATAATAATTGGCACCATCGCGTGAAAATGCAGCTATGCAGCATCAATGGTCACGGTCACCGGACATCAATCAGTTGAGACATGCATTTGTGGTAAATGTTTGTGTATCATTTGCTCCTCCAAATGTCCTTGGCAGTGTGCATCACATTGAACTCGGTTCGCTGTTGTCTTAGTCGTGAGACACTATTACTTCCTAGGGTAAATGCGGTATATTCTGACACATTAAGGATGTTGCAAGAAATGAATGGCTATAAAAAATCACCCAATGGCCAACTTGAGTTCTGTTTGCTTTACGTCACTCTCAAAACACCGCACTACGTGCCAGCAACAATGAAACGTCACAAAATGTTGCCATATATATTTAAAAGCCTTTAGAATGCAAACCTACCAAATCCATATATTCCAACACTGTGTGTGACTAAATTTGGCATTTTGTGAGACTAATTCTGGCCGCGCTTCAAACTCTACTAATTTGTAATTGCGACACTCTTGTGTTTGAATTCCGATCGCTGTGTGAGCTGCATTGGAATATGACACAGCTTGGAATTAGAACACTATTAAATATTGAACACTACTTAATTAGGCTTTTAATCAAGAGCTATTAAGCTTTTAATTAGGAAAATTTTAATTTTTGCACAGAGCTTGGAATGAACTGTGTGTGTCTAATTCCAAGCTGTCAGAAACTTGGAATTAGTTTTTTTGTGTCTAAAACCGTCTCTTACCTTAATCATCTATTAATTTTTTTTACCACCTGAAATCAGCAAATACAAGTATACTTAAAAGATTCCTAATATATTCACAGATTAATTTAAAAGTCTCGAACCATAATATTTTTTCTACACAAACAGTTTATCACTATTTGGTAGAGCAAGGCCATCTATCAACTTTGACATGTTTTTCGATGTTCTCACTGGGTGACGCCGGACGCGCACTGTCTCTCTTTGGAAGTTTGGATCTCAACATTTTCCCGCCAGATGGCCCAGTCTCACAGAGTGCCCCAGACCTAGTGTTTTGGCAATAGTATGGCGCACAAGAGTGTGACGTCACTATTTCAACCATCAACAAATGCGTGGAACTAAGCGCAAGACAAAACTTAATATAAAGGAAAAAAATTGAGAAGTGTCAGAATTACCCACGATGTTGGAATATACCGCGTTTACCCTACTGTTTAGTTCGTTTGCTTAATTTAACTTAGAGACAAATTGTTAAGGAACAAACACTTCTTAAAGTTAGTAATTTAATTGAATATTTCAGAGTCTGTTGCGTGTTACAAAGTTTAATTAAAGACTCACGCAATCCCTGCTTCTTTTGCTGAAAATTCAGTGCTTCATATGGCCGCTCTTTATGCAAATTTTACTGGAAATTATGGATTTTATTATTTTTTTCAAGTTGGTAAATAAAATGGACATGGTAAATTTTAAGTAGCAAGTACAAATTTTCTCAGAGTAGTGGTTAGACTTTCAGGATGACCCTAGGTGGATCAAAATTTAATATAACTCTGAGGCTATGAACCTTCAAAATTAAAACTCCCTCCAACCTCCTGAACTTTGTACTATTTGCCAAAATCAGTCCTTCATTAGACTTCATTGGTGTTTCGTTCTTTTGTTTTTCTTCCGTTCTGCTTCTGCGGAAAACGTAGCCTCACAGAAAGCATCATTGGCAGCATCACCGAAGCTTCTGGAAGGTTGGCTCACTTTGCTGCGTCGCCGAAGCTTTGGGAAGATTGGTAAATGGCGTCGGCAAGATCTTCGGATATGTAAATTTGTCTGCTAATTCGTCTCCGAAGATCTTTCAAATCTTTATCATTCTCTGCACCCTGGAGTGTAAGAGTATCAATTGTCACTTCGGTGGAAGGTGTAAGGTGGTAAATTTTTCGATACATTTTCTACTGTTAACATGATAATATATTACCTATACAGAATTCCATACTGCGGTAGGTAGCAGCTGTTCACACGCGATTTCATAAAATTGCCCGAGAACAGTAAAATCTCACCCGCGATTTTCGAGAAGCACCAGGGAGGACAAAAATTTCACCCGCGATTTTCCAACTTCACCCTTGAAGAGCCTCTTTTCACCCGCGGTATTCTGAAAAATCTGCCCATTATTCCTGTCTGGCATTAGAAGGCACCAATCTCAAGCCATGTGGATTTACTGGATTGTCATTTGTCACCTTCTATTCTTCAGTTTTGTAACTCATGTCCTGATTATGATCATATGATGTCCAGCCGAATTGTGATCTATGAAATATGAATAATAAATAAATATTCATAACTATGCCAACTCTTAGAACCTGGGTTAACGCGTTAGAAATCTGATTAACTTGATGTCGATGCAGATATATGTTCATGTGTGATGGCGTTGCGGCCCGTTGCTGCACATTCATATTTAACCCTTTCGTGACTGTGGCGTCCCGCTCTTGGTTTTACCATATAACTTGCCAACAGCACAACATTAGAGGCGCAGTTAACCACTGGGACATATTAGAAACACTTTTGCACTAAAATATAGTGACATCTGGCGAAGTTAGCACCGCAACAAACATCATTGAGCATCAAGTGATTGCTGGATGCGCTGAGTATGATTTTTGCCCATTGTGTTTTTCAGCCTATACAAAGAACTGTGTGATGAACTGCTACCATTTTTGGCAAGTTTACTGCTAAAGTATTAGTAAGTGGAAAGAGGTGTGTTTTATCAAGTGTCATACACCAATAATGATTATATATACATAAATGTGAGTGGGACTAATTTATCCCTCTGGTTGAGGTGGGACTGAGATGTCCTGGTGGTATGAGGTTGCAATGTTATGTGATGCTATAAACTCATTCATGATGATCCAATTTTGCTGTGTATTATATTGCTTTATTGATTTAGAATACTCGGTATATGTTTTTTAGTCATATATATTCCAAAATTTTTCCATGTAATTGCATTTTATAAAATTTATTGACTGATATATGGCAGTTTACGGATTTCAATAACAAACTCATACAGAAAAATCCAATTTTCATTGAGTATATTTTATGATAACACTCAGTATATGTGCTTCTGTTATGAATTTTATATGGATGATTTTCATTTGGTTTCGTTTTATACCATGTCATGGTTTGAGAGCGATCTGTTTATTTGTTGTAATGATAAATATTTTCGGTTTCAGGTAAATATGACAAGGAGGTACCTATAATGGACGAGGAGATTGCTTCAATCTTGGAAGAAATTGAAAGTAATTTCAGCTCTAATGCTGATGTTGAGAGTGGCCATGAACCTGCAGAGAACATTACAGTGCTTTCTCACAATATAGCAGCCTCGTCCGACGATGATGAACAATTTGTGATACAGATCACTTCTGAAGAAAATGCCACTGATTGCTGCATCTCAACAACGCAAGAAGGAATAACTGTTTCAAGTGGATGGACTCGAAAGCAGTTCATCTGATTTCAAACTTACATGGAATTGAAATTTCAACAGTTTCCCATCTGCAAAATATAGTCAAAAAATAATTGTGATGTATCCTCTCGCCATCAAAGACTACTTTGAACACATGAGAGGGCTTGATAGGCATGACCAACTACGTCAGTTGTACGGCATCAACAAGAAAAACATCAAATGCTGGCATTGGATCTTCTTTTGATTGCCTGACATGGCCATAATCAATTCATTTATGCTAGATAGAGATGCTGGACACCGAACGATTAGTCTCCTGGATTACTGGAAAGAACTGGGCACATGACTCTCAACATTTTCAACCAAGCCAACAGCAAGCTGCAAGAGACGTAGAAAGAGTGACTTCTCGACTCCAGCTTCAGTGAGATTGTCTAATGTAGGAGAACTTTGGCCTCAGTTCAATGTGTCCAGGGGCAGGTGTCAAGGTGTGCTCGAAGAAGGGAGAAGAAGCAAGACCTGCCGTAGAATGTGAATACTCCAAACTGCATCTCTGCTGTAACTCTGCAAAAACTGCTTCATAGAGTTTCATCAGTGAAAGACTTTCTGCATTGATAATAATCACTGATTGCATTTTTGCTTGCCTGTCGTATATCAATAAAAGACCATAAATTGTAGTAGACTAAGTAGAGTGTAGCTATACTTGGGTAGCTTCACTTTTGTTAACTCCAAAGGAACATATTTGTACCTGGTTATTATGATAAGTTCATTATTTTTAGCTGTTTGTTGGGATATGTTATTATAAGCTAGTGCACATATCAGCCAGCCAAAGGAACTTTGTGATATGTCATTATAAGCTAGTGCACACGACAGCCAAAGTTACTTAGTGACATGTCATTNGCGCGTCCAGACATCAGCACTTTAAACATTCTCGCCCATGAGATCAAAAAGATTCAGTAGAAAATGTCCACAGGAACCTGGCATCCTTTCATCATTACAGCTCAGGGGTCGAAAGGGGATTTGGATTTACTAATCTCATCCAAAATGACGCGATTTCTCTCTACAGGAGTTCCATCTCACGAGGGAAAATAAAACAATTTACGTACAAAACTCCACTTAATGTTCACTTGACCGGCTAACGGCACTATCACCGATAGGCTTGAAAAAAAGCCTGGGTGATGTACAAACAAAAATGAAACATATCAATGCAATTAATTTCAAGAGAGTTAGGCGCACCAACCAGTCATCAGGAATGATTACTCAGCAATACTGATCGAACTATTCATACGAACAATGCCGGACAGTGACTAATTAATCGATTCAAACTAGTACACTAAGCTTGGGTACGCACTCGCACATAAGTCAAGTGAGAAGCAAAAATAAAAAATAAAACGCATGCGCGAACTTAACTGCTAAATAAATCAACGAACTGCAGGGCCACTGGCAGTCGCGGAACATTCATTTTATCAGACATAATTGGCTTGCGCTGCACATTGTGCCGTCTGCACGCCAACCTTGGAAATGTAACGCGGCAAACGTGCATCATCTGCACACATGAAACACAACGCGACCACAGAAAAGGGGCAACACAGTACGCATGAAGTAAAAATGCTATCGGTACACCACACAGAGAACGGTGGTGAAGAATTACAGCTCGTCCTTGGTGGATTTGCCGCTACGCGTGTAGCCCTTGAGCTCGTCAGTTGCGTGCTGGGCGATGTACTTGATAAAGTCGTCGAGTTCTCGCCCTCCCTGCACATCAACAAATCATGATTCTTGGTTAGTAATGAATAAAATTTCTAGTGGCAAATGTCTTTTACACGTAACTTTACATTATACCGTAATTATAGATCATAACGAAACATACAAAGAAAATAAAACATATTTGCTCTCAAAATTAATTCTAGGCTAAAATAATTAAGAAATTAATTGTCATAGCTCCACGCTGCAAGTGGTAAAACCTACATGCAGTAGATTTCCCCATGAAAAGCCTCATCAGTAGTTAGTCTTGAAGACACGTCTGTGCTTCATACCGGAAACTCGCCATTCAAATCAAATAAACAAAACGACGGGTAACACATGTTATGAGTTACTGACCTCGTAAGGCACAGGCTTGCCGGACTTAGGCTTCCAATACAAGGTCGGGAAACCTCTGACATTGAACGCTGGTGGGACATCATTGGCAGTAGCGTCCATTTTGATGATGTCAACATCTTCGCCAGCCATCTGCAATAAAACAGAAAATCATTCCTGCTTACAGAGACCAAACTGGGTAGGGAAGGAACCATTATGTTGGGCAGAACTATTCTAAAATAATGTAGTATATTGGTTAAAACTGAGTTCAACGGTTAAAATATAGACCATCATTATGAACAATTGCAAACGTGAGGGATTAACATGTGCATAGAAAATTACTATCAAACAATGAAATGAAATTGACAACTGAGCATATGAGGAACTCAAATGGTTCCATACTATCAAAAATATTTCAGGGGTTCGCAACTCAGTCTGCCAATCACTGGCAGTATTTCAGGCTAGATCCACTAATCACAGACGAGAAATTGGCCACTACGTATACTTAGATTGTTCAAGATAGTAAGGCAGCATGATTGATTTGCGACGCGCGGACTCACGGCGTCGCCGAGCTCATCATAAATGGGGGTGAGTTTCTTGCAGTGGCCGCACCATGGCGCGTAGAACTCGACCAGCGCGTCCCTACCGCTGTTGGTGACCACCTCATCGAAGTTCTCGCCCACCGCCACGATCACGTTGCCTTGGATCTCAGGTATGGGCTCAGACTTCACGAAAGGCTCCAGCTCGCCGGCCTTCAGCTGCTTCAAAAAGCTCTCGAAGCTTTCCAGGCTGAAAAAATAATTTCCAGATAATAAAGGTGAAAAAACTTTGGTCAGCGCGACTGCTCTGGCTTGGAAGTTTTAAGGAGCATCAAGTTAAACAGTGAGAAAATTAAAATATATTATTGTGATGAAAAAGTTGAGCTCGAAAACTGACAGAACCGCTGATATTGGCTTGGAATTTGAAGCAACTCAGAGGCTTTGCCGATATTATAGGTCTCTGTACAACAAATTTCTATTTCTATTACTTCACTTACAAAATAATGATGAACGATTTTTCAACCCAAACTCATAATTGATATAGTATTTGCAACTCACAATTAGCTACGAGCATACTTGATAAAGTAAGTTAGGAATTACCTGAACTCATCCTTCATGACGAACTTCTGCCCTTGGGCATCCCTGCCGCATACCACAGGCTTCTCCCCCGACACGTAGGACAGGCCAAACTCTTCAATCTCGTGCGCGAAGTCGTTGTTGTTTGCAACCGCGAAGGTGAAGTCGGACTTGTAATTTTGAGCGACCTAATTAAAGTTAGATAAACATGCAATTAGAATGACAATTTCACACGGGAGAAGAAAATAATTTCGAGCTGCCAGTATGAAATTACATAACCAGCAGTTATTTCGACAATTTCATATTTGGGAAGATAGGAAGAACATAAATATCAGTCGAGATTGCAGAATTTGATGACAGAATTTAAGAAATAAAAGCTTGTAGAGCCAATTACCAAATAAGAATAAGCAAGATTTAAATAGAAGAACCCAAATAACCTGCACAATTGAATGAACTAAGATGAGGCACTACCTCTTTATTGGATAATTTTCAAGTAATCATCTCATGAATGCAAAGCAATTTAGGTGTCAACCGACATTTCATATTACGGTTTCTTTAGCCAAAATATTAATTATTATAAAAAAACTCATTCTTCATTGGCAATAGTAGATTTGGCTTAACATCTGCTAATGCTCTAATGTCTACTTTTTGCCCTCATTCCTGATGCCTCAACAAGAGGCCATGCCAGTGACACACAAACCTTGAGAACTCTGTTGCGCCAGTAGTTGGCGCCCTTGGGGTTCTTGACGTAGTCGACATTGAAGTAAGCGATCACCAGCGGTGCGATGAAGTCCCCTGATGTATCTGTTGTGCGCAGACCGACCAGGCCATGGCTGTCAAAATTCATCGATCAGAAGAACAAACTCAAACGTGGAAAAAGAGCCACGCCATGGACACAGATTGGAGTCCATTAGAATTTGAAATGAAATATCTGCATGGCTGTAAATATGTGTCCAGTCAGAAAATTAATATGCCATTTAATTAATATTAAAAAATGATATATTAATATAATATAATAATACGGTATTATATTAATAAAATTGATAAAACTTGCATCATCGCCGTTCATGTGAGTTATAATACGGATCAAATAAATCTAAAAGGTGTTAGATTGAGGGAGGAGCTGTACGATAAAAATGAAATAACTCAATTTCAACTGGTGGCTATCAAGTGCAGCACATGATACTCATATTACTCAAGAATACATTGGTAATCACAACAATGCATAAAGACTCAACGCATTTGACGGTTTCAACAAGTTAAGTTACATATATCACTATTGTACACTTACTAATTTTCGTTGATGAACTTCTTAATCTCAGTTTTATCCTCAGAGCCTTCATACTTGACGAAGTCAGGCTCAAATTTGTTGCTCATAACCTTAGGCCTGAAGAGGATGATGGCATCCTTGGCGTCGTATTTCTTCAGGGTCTCTTCATCTGACACGTGAGCAAACCTAATTTTCTCGCGCATCATGTCAGCGGCCTTCAGGAAAACAGCTATAAAAAACAGGAACAAAGTAGAAAGCGTTAACAAATGAATTGAAACTGAGGTAAAGCCTTCACCGTGTGAAGTTCATAAAACAAATGTTTATTTGGCAAACAATTAATTACAGTCAAACAGAAAAAAATTAATTTAAATGAAAAGATTTGGGACAGCTTTATCAAAGAGCATTCTCACCAGAATTAATAGTCACCCCCACCAAACTCACCTTTAAGAGAGCCATCACCAAAGTAAACAACGCCAACTTCATTCTTGGCCAAGAAAGTTTCAGTGTCAGCCAAGTTCTTCAATTCCTTTGATGCAGGCCCAACTTGAGACTTCATGAACTTGACAATACCATCTGAAACAAAACGCAGGCATGAGCATATCAATGCATGGCACGTTGTCTGGACCTGTTACAGGATTGGTGCACTCAACAACAGCAGATTTATCATCGCCGCTATCATAAGAATGAGAGTAATAAGAGTATATAGGGAGGTGAGAATAAAATATTAAATATAACTTGCAATTATTCAGCCTTAAGTATTGCATTAAGAAAACCAATAGATAATTTTTAGTGCATTTCGATCAAATGACATCAGATTTATGACTGAATGAAAAAAATAACCATGCTTGACACTCACTGTATTCTCTGGGGCCATTGTAGTCAGAGGAGAGTTCACCTCCCTTGAAGATCTTCACAGTGGGGTAGCCTGTCACACCAAACCTGCTGCAGGTGTCTTTGCCAGCCTCAGTACAATCCACCTGCAGAAAAGCATTATTTTAACTTCCTCTTCGCTTTTTTCCTAATACATGGAAAATCTAAGATTTCTTGGATTGTTCAAAGTAGTGCTGTACAAGAATAAAATTTGAAGAAAGTGAAAGTTCAAAGAAATCATCCTGACCACAACGTGGCCTGCCAGGCCTGGTTTCATTGAAAAGATTATTCATCATCCAAATTTTCAAACGCTAAAGGAAAAAATAAGAGCACTCAACACATTTCACTTACAGACATTAAAGGCATACCTACCTATGAAGTCTTTCTGTTTGCTGCTTGATGGGAGAGGTAGAAATTTACTCTATTCTCTAGGCCAGGACCTAGGCATCAATGAACTTCACTATTTAAACATTAAAAGAGACAAAAATTGTGATTATAATGCAAATTTTGTGATATGGAAATAGTTTGTTATATCAATGCAAGTAATTTTATGATCCAACTTTTAAAATTAATTTACTCTGCCAAATTCCCTATAAAAATCAAGTCAGTTACTTATTACTGACAAATTGACAATTAAGCCATTCAGACTTAATGTAGGACCGTAGAGTAGCAGTCCTAGATGCTGTAGAGCAGCTAGAGCTCATGACAAGTCTGACTATAAACATATTTGCAATTATCTGAAGCAATGACAACAAAAGTTCACAAATATCAACCATTAGGCATGTTGTAAAAGCACCTGAACAAGGATCACAGGAGGGTCGTTGTCTTTGAGGTCTGTAGATGCTCGGGCGAATTCAGGCTTCAGTCTTTTGCAGTGGCCACACCTGTACATAAATAGAAGGCATTGAGAAAAAGTATGGTTTAATAATTTCATCAATAGAATATTTTTGAAATGTTGATGAACAAGCCAACGGAAGTTTAACGGTCGATTCCAACATAAACTCACAACATGATGGCTCACTCAGAGCCTCAGAGTTTAGTCTTAAGACTCTTAAGTCTTATTGATGGTTGATTCTCAATGGATTGTGATAAAAATGTAAGGTGTTGGACGATTTAAATATAAAATACTAAGACAAAGTGAAATCTGAATGATTCATCATGCTTCATAACCGGCAAAGTTGAAACCATTTCAAGTCTACGAATCGAATGAATCTATAGCTAACTAAAATAGCATTGTACAGCGTACTTACCAAGGAACATAAAACATTACAAGAGCGGTATCAATTGTGGCAAGTTTGCTGTCGAAATCAGCATCTGTCAATTCAAGCACATCAGATGACTCAGCAGCTACAAATGCCAACAAAGATGCAACGATGATTAGTTTTAATTCCATCGTAAATGTGCTGTAAACGTTGAATTCCACAGCTCAATGTTTACACCGGTGTGACCTCTCTTAGGGTACGTACACAGTGAAAGCCGGTTGCCAGCGTGCTGGTTACCTGCTGAGGCTGGCTTGCGGTACCGGCTTGCTTCTGTTGGCTGGTGTACGAGAACCAGACGACGTAGAGAGACAAGTTTAGTCTCGTTAGAAGCGTAATTTTCTAAGCTTTAAAATGAGTGTAAAAACCCAAAAAGTGAAAATTTTCGATTTTTCGGGAGACGCTCCCCTTAAGATGAAACTAAAACTGGAAAAGCCAAAATCCCCAAATTTTGGCCAGACGCTCCCCTCAATAATGAAAAAAAATTTAATTTATAAAATTATTTATTCTGTCAATTGATTGATGCATTGTCTCCAACTTTATGCAAGTGTGCCAAATTTCAGATTGATTGGACAGGTGGAAGTGTGGTAAATATTGATTATAAGATTTGTAGCAGACAGACAAACAAGAAGTGAAGTTAAAGAGAAGTGATGTAAAATGAACCGATTCCAAAAAATCTCTGATTTTTCACTATAATTTGGGGTGACTATTGTCTTAAGGGGAGCATCTGAATCCCAGAAAAGCTTTTTTATAAACAGACGGATCACTTTGAAACTTGGTACATATATGTAAATCATAAAGCTAATCAAAGACTTTTGTTCATATAAATTTTTTTAACAATATACATTTCTAAAGCTTTTAAGGAATCCAGTGTTTCCAATGTTAAAGATGTACAATGAATTTCTCATTTTATTTTTGAAAATTAAAAAAATTAATTTTTCAAATTTTTTTAATATATAATTTTTTTTTCAAAATTATTTATTCTGTCAATTGATTCATGCATTGCCTCTGACTTCACACAAGTATGCAAAATTTCAGATCAATTGGACAGGTGGAAGTGTGTCAAATGTCATTTAAAACATTTGTACCTAGCTGACAATATTATTTTGTCAATTTTTTTTAATATTGAAAATTTTTTTTAATTTTCAAAATTATTTATTTTGTCAATTGATTCATGCATTGTCTCCAACTTAATGCAAGTGTGCAAAATTTCAGATTGATTGGACAGGTAGAAGTGTGTTAAATATTGATTATAAGATTTGTGGCAGACAGACAAACAAACAAACAACAAGAAATGAAGTAAAAGAGAAGTGTTGTAAAAATGAAATAAAACCTGAAGTTCTTAGAAAACAGCCAAAAAGGGGGTACTGTAGAAATCTATCTCCTAGGATTTTCATGCTACAACATCGAGATACATATTATTCGATGCGTAAAGACCATATCTAGCAATTCTTTGTAGCTTTTTTAGAAATTCATATTTTTGTGGGCGTGGGGGCATTTTTTGTAAGATTTTTGAAAATTTTTCAATATCCCCTTTTTCCAAAATATTTTCAAAACTATAAAAAAAATTAAAAAATATGCAACCAATCTCTTGATCTTTTATTTTCAAATTGAATGGTATATCTCTCATTGCTGTAGCATCAAAACTGTAGGAGGAGATAGTTTTCTGGTGACTATAAGTGTCAATGTTCAGGAGAGCCTGACTAAGTCCAAGGTGCCTCAAAATCAGCATTCAAGGATGCAAGACAAGATTATACTGGAGCTTAGTTTCTGTCAAGGAGGGTGTGAACGATGGTGCGCAAACCATCCCACATGACTGCAGAAGGGTTACTGGAGCGGAGAGTGTGAAGACTAGCTATTTAAGGTGCACTGCGGCAATTATTCCCTATATTAACCCATTAATGACGAGAATTATTTTCTGAATTTTTTTTCGGTTCCTTGTGAGAATATTATCATTTGTGATGGTAATAAGCAAAAAGTATGTT
This sequence comes from Hyalella azteca, assembly GCF_000764305.2. Classification (NCBI taxonomy): domain Eukaryota; kingdom Metazoa; phylum Arthropoda; class Malacostraca; order Amphipoda; family Hyalellidae; genus Hyalella; species Hyalella azteca. The sequence continues at coordinate 19,265 of NW_025930454.1, read as the reverse complement.
CATATTTTTATTTTTCGTTGTATGTGAAAAATTATAGCTTGGTTCCATATGGAACCGCTCGGCATTAACATAACATTTCTTCAAACAACACTTTTTCCGATAGTAAATCAAGCAAGGTTGTTCATAATGGATAATACGTAATAGTATACGTATTCATAATGGACAATACTGATGATAAACCAATCATGGCAGAATACAATTCAATGTTTAGCATAAAATGCTTCCATTCATTCAAAATGAATAGGAAGGTTTCCCATTTTACGAATGTTTGTGGGTGCGTTGTCAACATTGTTTACGAAGCACTGCATTTACATCGCTTCTGATGTCTCTTTGCTGGCCGATGTTGTTGATTGTTGTATTGCACTTCATCAAGGATCGAAGTAGAAGGGTGCACTATAGACCCTGATTGTTTTATTTAGGGTCTCCTGCATTATTGCATTTCCTAACCGATATTTTTGAAAATTTATTGCAATAGCCATTCTTTTTTTTTTTTCAAAATTTTTGAGAAGCCAAATGAAACCAGAATAGATATCACACATATATAATATGTTGGCTTGGGACCAATTGTATCGTGTTTATGGGACCAATCCATGTTCCAGCCCATGAATAAGTTTATTTTTCTATTAGATGTGCCAATTGGCTTCAATAGCAGAAAAATATCATCTGATTTATCTGCTGGCCAAAGTTTATAACTAAAACTCACGGGCTAGCCACGTATATATCGTAGTATAATGTGGCCATGTCGACCACAGATGACTTTCTTCTCTGTCGATAGTCATTGTTTTCACATTTGGCAATTACTGTTGCTACAATGACTATTCTCGATCGGCGAGCAGAATTGCTAGTGGCTGCGTCATCTGAGTTATCTGAATCTCAGTATGTTTTGTTTGTTGCTGCTTCTGTGAAAGGTTCAATCGCAAATATCTGATCTTTGTGTTATTCTTCTATCGAAATCTTAATTATTTCATGTGATGATCTGCCAAAAATACAACTAGAAAAAAGTGACTTGGATGAAAAATTGAAGTGTTCTACGTACGTACCTAATTCCAAATATATCAACTTTCGGGATATATACTCCTAACAGCTCTAAAGATAATAGTTCACTAATAAATAACAGAAAAACTGTAGATCTAAGATCTAAATAAATAATTTCTAAATACAAACCAGTTTTTGAAATACAATGCGTAACTATATCACATAGTAATCTACTGGGAAAATGATATGACCGGAATGCTTACACTACTGCCGAGCGGTTCCATTTGGAACCAGACAAAATATTTCATGATCTAAATGACTTTAGAAACATTATATCACATAATACCATATACAGCATTAAAAGTACTATCTTTGTTGATAAAATTCTGCATCTAACTTATAAATAATATATTTTTAGAACGAACTACTTACCTTTCTCTGCAATGATGTCAAGCTCTTCTGTCTGACACCCGGTACTTACAATCTTTTAATGTTAACTGAGCAGGGAGTAGTCGGTGCAGCAGAACCAAACGTTGCCAGAACATGTACAAGATGTGTATCAAACCTACACATCCACTAGTATATTGATTTGACCATACAATTTTATTATGAATCCATTTTTTTCCTCTGGTTCCAAATGGAACCGCTCGGCATTAATGGGTTAAATGTTAAAGAACTCTACCACTCCTTGCCCTTTTGCGATCTGTTGTGAATGCATAAATCAATGTACAGAGATCGTTTTGGTACCGTTGGATAGGTCAGAATGTCAGCTTTAAGATGAGACTAAAAACTGGAAAAGCCAAAATTGTTGATTTTGGACCCAGATGCGCTCCTTAACGTCTTTGATCTAAAATTAAATTATTTAAATTCTTAAGAAGTTCTGTCTCCTGTTACAACCGCAAGGGGGCAAAGGGCGCCACTCCTGTCACCAAGACCAGGGGCCCTTTGCCAAGACCAATGAGTACCACTGTACCACCTGCAATTCATATAATTATATAGGCACATATAATTAATATAAATATTATTTGTGTTGCAGGCTTGATTTCTTTATGAATCTCATTGCTGTGCTTCTGGTTTTATGAATTGAGCAAAAATGGCAAAATTGAAAGTTAAAAAGTTAGGAAGCAAGACAGAAACAAGGAAGAATAAAAAAGAAAAAGTGGGTCTATTAAATTCAAAGATTAAAAATGAGATTGAATCTGAACACAAATCAGAGTTACTGGCCAAAGATATTCATAGTGGAATTGACAAGAAAACTTCTTTACAAAGTGAGAGGAACTTGAATAAAAAAATTGAGAAGAAGCGCAAACGTTCCTCTGAAGATAATGCAGATGAATCCAAAGATGAAGCAGCTTGTCCAACATTATCAAAAAAGAAGAAGACTGACAACTTTGCAGATGAAGTAAGTTAGAGAATAAGATATTCTCCTTAGTTACTATTAGTTTTTATTTTATATTTTAATTTACCTACTATAAAATTGTTTCAATCAATTTATCAAATTATTTTAATCCATATAATTGTAGCAGTTCCAGTGTGTATCATCTATGTGTTAAACTACAGACTTCAAAATTTGAGTCTTCCAAGACTTGGCAGAAGGATTTTATTGATTAAGTTATGCCATTTTGTGGTTTTATACCATTTCTATCACGGCTGGAAATTTTTCTCCTCTAGACAATCAAAAGGCTTTAACCTGCTCCAAATATTATTTAAAATTAAATTTGTTCTTCTGGCTCAGTTAATTACAACATTTTGCAGGTACGTGCCATTAATACAAGTGATATCCTTGAAGAAGAATTTTTGTAATAGAAGTTATAATTTTGTTTTTTTTTATTTGGGCCAGAAGTATTTTGTGTTCAAATGACCCTGATTTATTGTTGAGCTAACACCTTGTAGTCTTGATGGGGATAAAAATTTACAACCTCAGCCTTTTATTTTTACCAATAGAACAGATTGGAAGTTACTGATATAGTTTCTGGTTCTTGGTTATTGTTATCTATATATACATATACTTCAAGAAAAACTTGGAGCATGAGCATTGACAAAAAGTTCATTGTTGGATCAGATTTTGAAATCATTCATGCTCTAAAAATAATCTTTCTTTTTCTTTCTAAACTACCTACAGTATAAATGAACCACAACATGTTTTAATGTATACTATTCAGTTGAGCTTGATGCCATCAAATTCTACATTAATATTGTTTGTCTACCTCACCAAATGCTCATTAATTAGTTCAGCAGTCTGGTACCTATAGATAATTAATATTTTATCTGTTGGATTTAAAGGGCACACAAATCAACTTACCAAGACATATTTAGGAAATGAAATTTCATCAATTGTTGATCAAATGCCAGAGAGAGCTAATGGTTGTAATGATTTAGTATTGCTGACAGCTGAAAAATCCATTGTTTCGAACTGTAGTAGTAATTATCTACAATGGCCATTCTAGATTGATATTTTTTAATTTCTAGGGACTTAGGTATTCTTTGTGCTGTCTTGAGGCCTGATGAACCTCACTTAGTACATAAATATTCACTGATGAATAAATGTAAATTTAACTTGACCAGTCATTAACCTGATTACAATGAGTTGGCAATTTAACCACCACAAGCATTACTCATGCTTTTAGCTCCACTAATATAACTTGGGGTCAAGACAGGTCTGTGTTGTGGACTTGAATTAAATCTTGTAGAATTTGCAGAAAGTTCCATTTAATAGTTTTATCATTATTTGATTTGAAGAATGCTCATGCTTATTTATTTTGCAGGGCTTTGGGGTATTTGTTTCCAGCATCCCAGTCACTACTAAGAAGTTTGAAGTGATGAGGGCTTTTGAAAAATTTGGCGTCATCTCAACTGTTGTGCTTCCTATGGCTCAAAAGGAGAAAAATGCATCTCAGAAGAACAGAGGATTTGCCATTGTCAAGTTTAGAGCTAAGGAGGCAGTCCGTGCTGCCCTGGCCTGCAAGAAACACGAGGTGCGTAAGCTGAAATAGAAAACTGTTTATTCTAACATTTTGCAGGTTGAGATAGAAATGCGGATGAAATTGAATTGTTAATTTTTTACTGCAAAAATATGTCCTATTCTAAGATATATTCACTTGAGAATACTTTTCAAAATATTATGCATTGATAAGTTCATAATATATGGTCAGCACGGTCACCGTAGGTACATTAAGAAAATGCCATGCTAGATCACTGTTGTTCATTTGTATGTCTCTAATGCAGATAAATTCAACATGAAGCCCTAAAAATTAATTACAATTGCTTAAGTCATTTCCTTAATTGCCATTTGCAGATCAAAGGAGAACAGGTGTTGGTGCGAAAAGACAAGAAGCATAAGGTTGGTAAATACATAATTTTTCTTTCACTCAAATCATTGAAATTCTTTACAAATGTTTGAAATAGACATTTTACACATAATATTGTTGCATCTATTTCATTTCTTTTCCTCACTGATGTAAGACTACCTATATACAATGATTTAGAACAGAAATTTAACTTCTGAATCTTACCAGCTTATATTTTGCTTTGTTGACATAAACGATCCTGAAAGGACGGCATGAATGATTAAGTAATGTTATCTCATAAGAACTTCTGTATACTATCAAAATAGTCATCAAACTTACCCATCATCATGAAATGCTTGTAATATATCCAAGTTTAGAAGTTTATTCCGGAATTTTTTCAACTTCAATTCCCTGTAACCTTATACAAACTAAGCACAAATTTTTTTTTCTCTTTTGCAGCCTGAGAAAGAGAAATCGAGTGAAGCGTTCAGGTGCACTGTTTATGTAGCCAACATCAAGAAAGGCATGCCATGTGAAGACCTAAAGAAATACTTCTCACAATTTGGACATGTCTGCAATGTTGTTGTTTGTCCGTCCAACAACAAGATCAGCAAACCTTATGCTCAAGTTGTATTCAATTCTCCTGAGGCTAAGACCTTGACTCTAGCTCAGCCCTCTCACAAGGTAAGCTAACTGCTTCCTAAGGTGTAAACATTTTCTGGGTTTTAATATTGAATTTTTATTTTCTCTCCAAGTTTTTGTCATACCTATATAAAGGGTTCTAAAAGTTAGAATGAAAATTCCCATTTCCTGATGATTCTGTGTTAATTTTATTTTTCCAAATCTATTAATAATTTCAACTATAAAAATGAATTTATATATCCATCGATAGTTTGATATCCTATGTTTATTTGATTTAAACCTTCAAATTCACTCATGGTTTAATGTCTGGCCTAAACCAAAAAGACTAATGCTTAGGTATAAACTCATCAACTGTTAACTTTCTGAATTATATGTTAAGTACAGTAGTTGACCACTAATTATTTCCAATATTTTTTAGTGCATTGTTGAACATATTAATTTATTCTTACCTTTCTCTGAATTTCAAGTGCAAAGAAGCATTAATACTAATAATATAGTAACGTACATATTGTACAGGAACCTTTGAAATCCACCAATTCACTTTAATTGTATCCGTCCATGTAAAAATGCAAGGATATTTTGGATGGATATAATTCAACAATAAGTTTAAAAATTTTTAATGATAAAATATTAAGTTTAAAATTTGAGTAAACAATTTAGAGCCGTCATTTATACATGTATAGTTCATTTACATTCATTTATACGTTTCAGATCGGCTCCCTGACAGTGAAAGTTGGAACCAACAGAGCAGCTGTGAGTCTATTGAAGAATACTGCTTGCTGCCATTAGTTTCAATTATTTTTAAGTCATCAACTTAGCTCTTTTTATAAGAATTGCTTTTTTTATCAATGTTTGTACATTAACAATTTAGTAAATTTTGGTGCCTGTAATTAGAAAATTGAGGAAAGTTTTCAATAAATTATGTTGAGGTACTGAAAAATATATATAGGTATATAATGTAAGGTTTGCATTTCTATTTGCTATTTTCTCTTCTCGTAATTTGTAGGCAAATTAGTTAAGTGATTGACCATAACCATTCAAGCATAAACTTATTGTATGACTGCTGACAATATATTTAATGATTGCTAGTTACCAGGTAAACCTGCATGTGTTTATGATTGTGAATGCAAGATTTGACAGTACCACTCAAAATATTCTCACTTTCTAAAAATATTTATGAATTATTTTGGTCAATTTATTTTAATTCAGGCCCTGGGAGCAGAAGTTCTGAACAACATACATGGTGAGAATGAGATTTTCGTCGGCCAACTGAGCGAGCAGACGACAGCGCGTGTGCTGCACCAGCATTTCTCCAAGTACGGCAAAGTCACGAGGGTTTTCCAGCCCCGCTGCCCCAAGACCAACAGACCCAAGCAAGTCGCTTTTATCACCTTCGAGAAAAAAGAAAGCATGCAAGCGGCGCTTACGGAAGACCATGAGGTTTGTTCTGTTTCAACATTGCAGTTGCTCTTGGTACAATAAACGTTTTCTCAAGCCACTTTTATTATTTACGTTAATCATTATTACCACTTTTTTCTAATAAATTTACATGTTGTGAAGAAGGAGAAACTGAGAAATCACTGTTATTTTTTAGCAAACTCAAAGAACTTTTACTTTAGCTCTTCTTGTTTTGTTCCTTTCTAAAAAGTGAATATTCATGCAGTTGGTACATTAATATGAAGATTCTGTTGCAATTAATCTCTACTCATTTATTCTTTCCTCTTTCCAGATCGATCATCAGGCCCTGTTGGTCAGGGACAGCAAGGTAAGCAGGCTCCTTTTGAGATACTTTCTCCACCACCGCATCTTGAAATCAAATGTCAATTTTGCCTTTGATGTTATTGCACATATACCTTGTCTGGAAATTGGCTTTTCTCACTTATTGCTAATAATGTAATTTTTCTCACTTATTGCTAATAATAAACTTGTCTAGTAATAATGATATTTGTGCCTAAAACATTTATGAACTTTGAGTGAAATTTGTTTGGGCGTTTCACTAAACTAGGGTGTAGTGTTAGCAAACGAGTTTCAACAAATGAGTGTTAACAAATGAAGAAATTCATTTGATTGAAAAAAACACAGTGATTGTAATTCCCTTACAAAGTTCAGGTCTTTGTTTCCATCTTCATTGGGTTCCATTTCAAAAGCTCTACCATGGGTAGTACTATGTACGAGTACAACATAATCTCGTTGATAACCAGAACCATATTTTACAGGTGGACCATCGACACAAGGATTACACTCCGCCCGTAGACGCCGTAAGTAATCTTGGTTTAAAGATTTATTAGGAGACGACCTTCCACTTGTTCAAATCTAGACGATCCTTCATGTAATCCGCATGCATTTTTGATTAGAATGTAATATTCCTCCGGCTTCTGGTTTTGTTTCAAGTTCACTGCGATTGCTGGCCTGATAGTCTTCTAAATTGTAAAAAAACGGCCGAGATGATAATGCTTATCTGATTGTGACACTTTCAACTCGCTCTCAATGCAAATTTTTTACACTCTTAATTTTTAAGCTCCATGTGCAATATATTAGTTGTTGTTTGTATTTCTTTTTTTTTAATTACTCTCAATAATGAGATTGAGGACACAAATCAAATTTGACAGTTTTTGCCAGTCTATTCACCAGGGGCCGTATTATCAAAACTTCGTAAGTACGCAAAATCGACTTACGAGTGGCGTTGCTATGACAACGTAATATTAGCGGTGGTATTATAAAAACATTTGCGCGGGAAAAAAATTTAGGCTTTTAGCTAAGACTTGCGTACGAAAGTTTTGATAATGCCAAAATTAGGGTGTATTTACGTACCGCAGAACTTTTTTGTCGTAAGTACAAAAAGTTACGAAGCTTTGATAATCCGGCCCCAGGTACTACTGTTATTATGCTCATCGTTCCCTATTGCTTTATGCGCATTGTTTGCCTCACGCTTCGTAGGTTAAGAACTGTTATGCCACTGACTGGACAGACGACACTTGACGTAAACGATGCAATGCTATTTCGATGGGCAATGATTTTACTTTGTATGATTTATGTCCGTCCGAAATCAGTGACAAGCCAGTATTTCCGACTTTTTGCTTATATATGAAGCTTTCTTGGACTCGTACTGTGCTTGGTATAATTCAATACCCATCACTGCCCCAGTACGGCATAATATAAATGCCTGAAGCAATTATACTCGGTGATTAATATAATTCAATATCCAGGGATGGCACAATATAAATATCACAATCATGTCTTCAGTGTTTCCTATTATTCATAACCACAGGACGGCAAGTTCATGCACGCCATATTCGTGGCCAGGGTGCCCCCGAACACCGACAGTCAGCGACTGGAGGAGCACTTCAGCCAAGACGGCGAGGTTGGGGCGGTCAAACTCAAGTGGGACCACAACAAGAAACGGTACCACTCCTACGGTCTGGTGTTCTTCACCTCGGAGAGAGGCGTGCGTGCTGCACTCTCCCGTGAACACGTGGTGCGTTGACTGGTATTATTAGTGCAGATATTAGGGTAGCGTGGCTGAATTTGTTCCGTTAAGCATGGGGTACTGAAGACCAGAGAATTTGTTTTATTGTATTTTTCTATATAGTTCTATATACTGAGAAAAACTAATGAGAAAATTGCCAATGTGTTGTATTATATTGTTATACATAGTAGTTCGATGTATTGAGAAAAACCAATAAGCAAATTGTCAATGAACAAATCTTCTGATTTTCAATAAATCCTGCTCAATGCTTCCATTCGCTGTGCATATTCTTTTACTTTTATACCTTACAGGCATTGTTTTCATCTGAATTTCCTTAATTGTTTTGTTGTTGATAGTATGAAAGAGATTTCTCATTGACAACAAGTACGTATTATTAACGTCAATAATTTATATTTTTAGCTTGTGTGCCCCTCATGTGTTTGACATTATTCTCTCTCGGAAGGTTATCTAGATATCTTAGACCAGACATGTATAATATAGTCATCCACTCCTCCTGTTCTCATGACATGTTTAGTGGATCTTTTCCCTCACGTCAGCCTGCTCCGACGTACCAGCACTTATACTGGTGGAAGTAACTGCAGCATTTTTGGATTTTCAGCATTTTGGATTTGCAGCAAAAGTTTAGAAATATGTTCTATTTCTTAAATCAAGATGATCGAATCGAAATAATTGTATTTTACGGGAAAATTTTGAATAATAATGATCATATTTAAACCTCTATTACATGAGCTCTGCGATGTAATTTGAATGCATTGTGTTTTTGAATGCATTGATGTTTTTCTTTGTTTTGGGAAAAGTGTTTGCTTTCATTTTGTTTACTCAAATTTCTTCTGCAGATCGATGGCCGGACGTTGTTCGTCAAAAGGAACTGGGTGCGTTTAAAATTTGTTCAAATTCAAGCGTGTGAATAATACCGATTTATTTGTCAATTGTGTAAACATATCTTGAATTACAATCTCAGCTGAATTTATTATCTGTGTTTGTTAATTCAGTATAATTTACTCTGCATCAATTCAATCATGTGGTAATTATTGTTGCTGTGTTGAACAGGACACACCCGCTGATGGCAAATCCTCGATGGTGTCTCGACCAGGCACCAACAAAGCTCCTAATCATCACCTAAACGAAGATGATAATGATGATGATCAAGGCCAAGATGATGGTGATGATGACCATGATGAGGATGACCAAGATGATAGTGATGATCAAGGCCAAGATGAAGATGGTGATGGCGACGAAGACGATAGTGATGATCAAGGTCAAGATGATGGTGATGATGACCAAGATGGAGATGGTGATGGCGACGAAGACGATAGTGATGATCAAGGTCAAGACGATGGTGATGATGACCTAGATGATAGTGATAATCAAAGCCAAGACGAAGATGGTGATGGCGACGAAAACGATAGTGATGATCAAGGTCAAGATGATGGTGATGATGACCAAGATGATAGCGATGATCGAGACAAAGAAGACGATGCTAGTGATCAAGATGATGTTGATGATAATGCTCAAGACGAAGAAAGCGACGATGACTTATAGCATTTGTCAGTATGGCCAGAGCCTCCAGGCCCTCTGGATGACTGGTACTGAAAAGATAGATGAAGATAGTTAGGACTTTATTGACTCTGACGAATAAAGTCAATTGTTAACAATTTGCCTCTTATTTCATCCTTCTGTTTAGAATTTTAATTATTTCTACCTCCAATCACAGTAATTTCAATAAATCTAACTATACTAAAATTTTACGACCTAATTGCGTGAAGTGGTTGCATTAAATGATATTTTTTCTTCAAGTTAAGATTTAAACGTACACATAGTAGTAATGTTTATTATTCTGTTTAACACCAAGCTTTAACGAAACTTAGGCCCTGTTCATTGCGTGTTCTAATATGCCAGTGCCCAGTAATGCATATGTTATCAAGACTTGTAGGGTTTTATGAATATTACGCATTATTTTTACTCATATGGAAGTAGCTAGAAGCTGACTTGAGATAAATAGTCGATATTAAAGTACTCTATTAAAAAAGTTTGGACTACAGAGCTTTTTGAAGGAAAATCTTGGAATAGGCCATGGGCCTATTTCTTCAATGCCGACACTTCGACCGGTATTTCTGTCTGCAAACCTCGTTTATGCATTGTTCTACTGAACGATTTGTGAGGTGTTGCGTTTTTACTACAAATTTTTGCCAGCTTGCAAATATATTCCTATAGGTCATGCGATTTAGCATTTCAATGCATAAGCCGTTTTATGTTTGATTCAAGTGATCAAATTTTGTATGGAATATTAGGAAAAAATGCTCGTTTCTCATATATCTGACAATTCGAAGGCAATTACAGTAAACTTCATCCGAGTAATAATAGAGAAAGCATTGCGGTGACCGGCGACCTCCGGTCAAACTTTTAAATCGATCAGCCACGGGCCACAAATTCAAGTTTTAAAATAATTTTTAAAACAATCTCCCTTCCGTACGTGGCGATATTTTCAATAAAAAAATGCATTCAATGAAATTACTTAGAGACTAATAAAATAGGCCATTATACAGTATATATCATTAAACAGTTCATATAAACTCGGTATGGTTAACATGGTTTTGATTTTCCTCTCTCACTCTCGACATTTCACACCCTCGATCATTGCAGTCCACTCTTCACTTTTTCCCTCATTCCACCATTCCATTACTCTCGCCCCCTCCTTCAGATTTATCTCCATCATGGCGTGCCGTTTTCTCCCATAGTATTCCCATTCCCGCCATCAGTTGCAGCCCGGCTTTCTTCATACCCTCATCACTCGTAAAACACTCCCTCTTTCCTCTCATTTCATCAGTTCCTACATCCATTCACACCCAGAGCCCTTGCTCTTACACCCACCACTAGCTTCACCACCTCTTCGACCATCATGCATTCGTTCATACCTTGGCATCGGTTCCTTTCCGCACAGCTCGAAAGTATCCATCCTTTCCTGTTCAAGCTTCCACATCTTTCGTCTGTCACACTCTTATTCTTTTAGTATTCAATCTTTTTTTAACCTAATCTATTTCGGTAATAATTAGTATTGTCACCACCCATTCGTCCTTGGGTGTGCGGGCACTTGGCGTACCCGCATCTTTTGTGCCCAACGTTCATCATTCATTATTTTCCGTCCTACTATTAGCCACAAAACTCCTCTCCTTTTCTCCTGTACTCCATCCCATGTCCCCTCTCAAAGCCTCCTCCGCGAGACCGGCTGCGGGTCCGGCCGTAAATTTGTCCGAGACGTTCCGCAGAGCACCTGGAAGCACTTCTTAGTCAAGCCGCTATATTCTTAATCATCTCCAGCCCGTCTATCGCGCCATGCTTTGATATCTAATTGTTATCTGACTGTTGATTTCAAAAGGTAAATAATGTAATCATCGAACGATATTGCCTCTCAAAAATTTCAAGACTGTAGCTGTGTGTGATGTAACAATATTTTACTATGAAATTGCTAATTCTACCCATCATAGAACAATTGAATTTCATTCTATCATGTTTCCTTCTGAAGCGTAATCATTTTGTAGAGGATTTTGAAAACAAAACTTTAAGCTGTTGAAGTTCCACAAACAGATTTGAATAGGTACTTCAGCTGCAATTATGCGAAACGAATTTCTGTCAAAAATTTCTAATAAATTGATTACGTTATTTTACAGTGAAAACATGGACTGAAGATTTTAAAAGGATCTGCTCCAACCATAATATACAATACAGAAAAAGCAAAGTTCCCATTTTCTTGATAGAATGTTGTCTAGCGTTGAATCACAAGCGTCAATTTCAAACGAACCATAATATCTTTCCGCCACCAAGCGACAGCGTCGTCAAGCTCATCATTTCTGTGCTTCTCTAGGTGAGTGTTTGTGCTCTTCTCCTCTGACTTTTTCTCTTAAATTTTTATAACTATGCAAGTACTTGTCCTATTCTAGCTAATAATTGTTAACTTTGCTATATTACGAAGATTATTTTCCCATTCATTCGGTTACATCTGGAAATTTAATCGAAATATCTTCAGTCTCCGCTCGGCTCTAGCCCGCCTGTCCCTCCATTGAACTTAGTGTGTCACAGGACTACCTATGTGCCATGCGTCTCAAAAATTGTTTAAAATGTGCTTGATTTCTGTTTGGTATTGAATTGTTCCAGTTCAATTGTTTACGTTTCCTAATTGCAATGATAGTTTCATGGTGTGATCATGTTATTATTTTATTGTTTATCTCTTGATTTCTTTTTCACGCCGCACGGCGAGCGCGAGGTAGGTTAGCGGTTAGCCTACGATGGCACCACGTGAGAACATCCTTAGTTCGTTACGGTAGTTGATATTGTGATGATGCCATTGATGCGTCGTCTTTCTGTTCTTGTATGAGTTGTATCAAAGTTGTCATTTTGTTTCTCATATTTGTAGAGTCTACCTAATATCTTTTCACTAATGATCAGTTGGCATTTGAACTTGCTCTTGTATTATAACTACCTAGGCTCATAGTGGAAGTCTATGAAGAGAGGTACTTATGTCAGTCCACCGCCGTGCGGCGGTCCGCGGTCTTAACCCTTCGCAAGGCCCCATGCCCTTGGCCCTTGGGCCCCTGTTGCAAGTTGCAATGGTCTAAACTCAACGGTTCGACTCCCATGGTCTCATCACAACTCCCTTTAGAAATACGTAAAGTTTTGAAATTGATATAAATATTGTGACAAACCAGAGATTTTTTAAAATCAGTTCATTTCTAATTTCCTTATTTATTCAAGACTTAAACCAATTTCTTATGTAAGATAATGCTGGTATGAGTGGTATCCATGATACTTTACTGGTCTACTTATAGGACTCAAAAATGAACTTGAGGGACAGAGGGAGAGTCTAAAAAACTCTCCACTTTGCCACTATGGTCAGCTCACCTTCTTCAGAAGTGTGAAAGCTTTTGCCGGTGAAGGTGTGTTTTACGATCGGTCCATAAAGAAGTGTTGATCGGTTCAAAATGACATAAGAACAGGTTCTTTTGAATAACCTATGGATTGGCACCATGCCTAGGCTAGTCGCTAGTAGGCCTACGCCGCCTACCTACTCATTTTAAACCTTGAGGCTGGATTCTGTAAAAAGTCACTACTGTAACTTACTGTAGTATGTACCTAACTGTAACAGTATATTGCAATTTCAGGCAAAATAATCTGGAAACTGCAGATGAAAATAATTTTACAGATGATTCTCAGAAATGAAATTTGTTTTTAATTCTTTACTCTAAAATATTAAGGAAATGGTATAGCTAGGTCATAGAAATGGATGCAATTGCAAGTGTCCAACTCATGCTTGTAGCCTGCACCCTGCAAGAATGATTAGGTATTAACACATTTGTGGGTGGCTTCTACCCAATTTCCTACCTACCTAGTTTGACTTACAGTAAACATAGGTATTATAAAATTCATAAGATTTGAGGAACTGAATGGCAAGCTAAAAGTAGAAGAGATTAGCCTAAATGTGTTTCTCAAATTTCATGCCTCTACATTTCCAAGATAATTTCAAACTGGTTCAGTAACTTCAGTCATTCCTGTGATTGATGGATTTGAAATCTTGGAAAGAATATAGGTATTTTTCCAAACATTTTGTCCTAGCTGGTTTAGCTCCTAAGCATTATTCATGGCAATGCAGTCCAGCACCCTGGCTGAATGGCTGGTTCTAACTTCCTAATATTTTCACTTTATGGGCTTTTGTAACTGTGCAGAGAGTGGATGAATATTGCAAGATCTTTGGCGATGTTTCAGTAGCAAAATTTACGCCTTCAGAAGATCTTGCCAACACATTTAGATTGAAATTCTTGGATTTAATATATTTGTCAGTCTTTGGCCAACTATTTAAAAAAGTGAAGCTTGTCTGGAAATCAGTTGCGATGAGTTCCCGCCAAAAAAATGTAAACATCAAGTTTACGATTACGTAGTTACAGTCACATTAGAGCTAAATAAGTTTGTGGCTTGTAAATAGTTTTCATTACTTGGCATAAATGGCTTTTCATTAAAAATTACCCAGCAACGCATCTTAAAATTACCCGGCGATGCTTATGGCTTAAAAACCCATAGGTATATTGGCGATGCTGCATCCACGATCCACCCTCTTCCTCTGGCCTCTGCACCCTGGGGCTTTTGCAGTTGTGCCTTATTCATGATATTCTGAACAATTTCCTATTAGGTCTCTAAACATGAGACCCATTCCAAATACAAATTTATCTAAATTTATTCTCTTTTGTGTTATTTACTTCAAAATGACTTTTTAAATTCATTTTAATGACTGCTATTGTCGTTCCAGATACCACAACTCCTGCACTGAAACCCAAAATCTGCGAATTTACGTATATACATAGCATGGTTCAAGCTTCTGTGGTGAGTTTTGAATAATTTGCAATTCCTATCACTAACATTATTTTGTTCTTTTTGATATTAAAACTGTAGTATGTACACCTATAAGTAACTTGTTTCTCTCTTACTTGTGCAATAACAATACTTATAGCTTGACTTACATTAATTATGAAGAGATTTCTCTTGGATGAATGCACATGTTGATAGCACACTTGCTTGTAATGATTGAATATTTTTTTAGAATCAGACCTTATAATTTGATTAATTTCCAGCTTGGTCGAACCAAACTGAAGGTAGATGATAACATTGCAGAAGTTGAAATTTTTGGAAATAAAATGTCATCACCTTGAACACATCTTATTTTCAAAAATGGATTAGTTTTAAATATTTTTTTAATGAATGGTTCTGATCACATTAAGATCCTAAGCAGACTTTTTAGCTAGGGCTGTGGTTGCTCATGTAAACCTGACTATGTATGTATTCTGACATTACTATATATGTATACTGATATGACTATTTATGTATTTTGACATGACTTAATGATTCAGGACAAGAAAAACAAATCAAAAAACATGGCTAAGAACACAATCAATAAGAAGGCTGCTGCTGCTGCCACCACAAAGTCCCCAGCAAAACCAATTAAAAAGGCTGATGCCCCAAAGAAATTCAACAAGAAGGCAGCTGCTGAAAACAAATCTGAGAAGAAGGCAAACCCTAAGCAAGTCGAGTCAACTAAAAGGAAGCGGCCTCAAAACAAACCCCAAAACCAGTCACCAGCCAAGGTAAATTCAAAATTTTTTCATTGGCTATTTGTAATGCAATCTTGTAATACCTAAATTTTAAATAGGTAGTTGAAGCATATTCTCCACCATTACCATTTGGTAGCTGAATCCTAAAATATATAAATGAATATATTGGGCATTTTAATTCTTAAACTAGTGATCTACTATGCTGCCACTTATGCATTGAAAATTAGGCTGTAAATAGTTCAATGAAAAGAATTATATCTCAATTTTATCAAGAACCATAGTATTTGAATGGGAAGGTTTGGAGTATACTCAGCTACTTGTATTTAAAAAAAAGCCACGGATAAAAATTACTTGTTATGTATAGTACCTAGTTCACTTCATTCCACATTAATTTTTTTTAATCCCCATCAAATATTAGTAGCTCACTCAATTATATTTTTAATTTTTAAATCTCTTCTATCCAGAGTTAATAAATCGAATCTATACTCTACATAATTATCGTTTATTATGGTTTCATCTTACTATTTTTTATTATTTTCTATTGCAGAAAGCCAAGAAAGAATTTCCTAAATTTGACTATGAGCTTTTTGCAGCAAAGCTTAAATTCCAGACGGGTAAAGATGCTATTGAAAAATACTTTTCAAAGTTCGGAGAAATCTTACAAGTAACTTTACCGTGGAACGTACACAAAGGAATCAATAAGGGTTTCTGCTTTGTTGCATTCAAGAATGAAAAGGATTTCAAGAAGGCTTTAAAGGAATCGCATGTGGTAAGAAATACTTATAATAGATAATAGATTTTTGTGATCATCTCCCAATCCCAAATGACTATGACGTTTGCAATGGGTTTTTATTCTGTAACAAGCGATTTATATATAAATAATTGGTATTGTCATTTGAGTGAATTTTCCAGCAGAAACTTGATAACAAGTAATCTAAAGTTTTTCAAATGCCATTGAGAAAAAATTGTGATCTAATTGATCTTCTATCTCTTTTCTCGTAGATTGATGGTGCCCAGTTGGTTGTAAAAGACGCAAAGGTGAGAAATGCTCCTTGTTATACTCTAATTTTTGAACTGACGAAGTAGTTGACATTTGATTCTTTTTCAATTGAAGTATGGTGAATTTAGTTGGTTATTTATACACTACTCAATGTTACGGTTTGAATCAAATGTAAATACTCATCGATGTATTCTGTTCAGGATACGAGGTCTCCTTCCTGTGACGCTGATATCCATTTTAAGATAAACTAAATTGTTTTAGATATTGTTTGGTTAAACTAGTGCCTGATGCATTCCTCCTTCAGAGATGTGTTGATTTTATTTGCAATATCTATACAACAGAACAAGAAAGAGGGCAAGGCGCAGAAGAATGGCGAGAATAAGACAGAAAACCCGAAGAAAAAAGTGAAAGTAGATGAAGACGAAGATGAGGTTGATGAAGAAGCTGATGAGGAGGAAGATGAAGAAGCTGATGAGGAGGGAGAAGATGAAGAAGCTGATGAGGAGGGAGGAGAGGAGGAAGAAGATGACGAGGAGGGAGGAGATGAAGAAGAGGGTGATGAAGACGAAGATGATGAATAGATTTAATGATCTCGTTTAAATTTGGACGCCAAAATTAAAGTGACAGGACAATTTTTCTCTTCATTCCTCTCCTTTTTAACTTTTTCTAGTTGACCTTTAGTGTGTCGCTACATCGTCAGTATATGTGCTCCAGAATGGCCGAGAAAGAATGATGCTGGAAATGCATCTGTAGGGCACACCAGGATAGTCATGTGTATAATGTAAAGGCTTTGCTTAACCGCCCGGCCTCCTTGCCGATTCTGACCAGAAACGCGCATAGAGCTGGGATCGAACCCGCACCTCTCTGCTCCAATCTTGGTACTCTGAATTGTGATGACTGGGACACCCATTTTCACGAGTGTCAGAATTTGAAAATATATCGGAACTTTATGTAAGTACGAGGATTGTGGCCATTACCTGGTGAGGTTTTAATTTGTCAGAAAATGATTTCGATAGATTTCTTTGGAGGATGATGAACAAAACATAACAGTGATGTCGGCGCTTAAGAGTAGGCCTGATGTGGCCTGTCGCCGAATCTTGAACTTTTCATGACTTGTTCAAAGATCTAAATCTTGTCATTTGACCGGATATTTTCAAGACTGACGATAGTTTGAAATAGCTACCAGACTTCCACCGGGTTCGATATGGTGCTAGCTGCGAGTCATTTCAAATCTGAACCGATATTTTTCCATAGCTTTATCTAGTCAGTTCTTGAACGTGTTCACACTCGGAGCGCCAATAATGTAATCTGGGAGGCTGTTCCCCTGTCTGTGATTCGAAGCGAGAAGAAATGTCGCGTGGACAAGTTGCAGCGCAGTTTTTTTAGTTTAAAGCCGTGACCCCTGGTGTTGGTTCTTGTTTCAAATTCTAGTAATCCTTCGGGGACCTTGTATAAACCACGAGTATACTTCAATGAGGTCCCCACGCAGACGTCGATATCTGAGGCTTGGAAGCTTCGTAATCTTTTATCTCTAGGACTTGCCCTCCAAGCCTGGAATTATCCTTGCTGCACGTCTTTGAACATTCTCTAATAAATTTTTATCCTTTTCAAATCTCGGTGATCACACGTTTCCAAACTCTAGATTCGGGCGCACGACAGCAACAAATAACTGCTTCATCGCTTCTGCATCTAGGAACTCGTATGAGCGTCTGATTAGTCCAAGAAGTTTGATGGATGTATTAGCTTTCGTTTCAACTTGCTTAGAAAATTTCAGCTCCTTGTCGACATAAACTCCGAGATCTTTTTACACACTAGACTTTTCAATCATTACTCTCTCGTTGCAACCTTGTCGTCTCATACTGTAATCTTGCTGTTCATTGTTTTCCCCGAGATGAATTACTTTACACTTGTCAGCATTCAACCGCAGCTGCCACGTATCAGCCCAGTTAACTAACCTGTCAAGATCAGCTTGCATTTGCGCTTTATTTTACGCATCCTTCACTGTATTATAAATTTTTGTGTCGTCGGCTGAATAACTACATAGCAATGTTATGTGAATACTTCAAGGAACATTTTGCTTGTGACTGCAAAGCACGCCTTGCAATTCTGAAATATGAAATTTTATTTTCACGATTAAGAAAGTGGAATATAAAGAAATGAAATCATCCGTAATCATTGTTAGCAAAATTGTGAACATATGATAACAGCCGCTCGTGCTGAACACTGTCAATGGCTTCGGCAAAATTGAAATGCACAGCATGCACAGGTTCGCTATTGCCTAGCAAACCAGTTATTCACCACCTCACCCCCCCCCCTCTTCTTTTTCTTCATTCATTTTACACTTTTTTACTTTATAATACACACATCTCACAACAATGTCTCTCATTCGATTTAGATTACAAAGTTATCTAAAGCGAAATTTATCTTTTATTTACACTCCACCAAAAAAAGTCAATGACCAGCAACGCCTCAAGGAAACTTGGCCTCTTCTTCCTCACTTGACGCAATACGGGGGGAGGGGGGGTGAAACACACTAACCGAACCTGTACCTGACTCGACCTAACCCCAGTGTGGTGGGCATAGGCAATCACTTTCCGCTAACATAACCTGTACTGTACGGCTGTACCTGACTCGACCTAACCCCAATGGGCACAAGCAATCAGCTATCACTAACAGAACCTGTTCCTGACTCGATCCAACCCCAGTGGGGGGGAATCACACTAACCGAACCTGTTCCTGACTTGACCCAACCCCAGTAGGCCTATGCAATCAGCTATCAC
>NW_025930453.1:0-7053 GCF_000764305.2 Hyalella azteca | reverse complement strand
AAAGTTGTCGCTTTTGTAAAATTGGACGTGGGTAATCAAGAGAAACGGTCGCTATTAATAACAATTGTTACAGATTACTATTTATCAATGAACTATAACCACAAATGTACAAAATGCGTGCCTGTAAAAACTTATCAATGATTCTGAAATATATTTTTTCATTGAAATCCAGTACATCCTTATACGACTCCAGGGAATTGCGAGATTTTTTCTATGCCGGCGCTCTTAGTTTGGCATCGAGAATATTCCGAAATAAATATTATGAGCTCAAAATAATGTCCGGAAATGAAGGAAAATTTGCGACCCAAACATTGTTCCGCAATATTCTTCAAGTACCGCGAAATATTCTGGATTAAATGTTTTGAAATCTAGAGCATATGCATCCATGGTTGAATTAATATACAGACATTGGTCGATGCATAGATGGTGAATCAATATATTAATTCAACATCGGGATTACATACTCACAAATTTTTAGCCACCGCGTGGTCGGACCAAATCACCACAATACATCTAATAAATACTGTGGTCTCCTGATGCGCACAGAAAAATATTCTAAAGTTTCAAGAATCTACTCATCAATAATATGAGGTTACTAATACGGACAGATTAATACTATTAACCTAATAATACGCACCAACATTTGCACTGAAGCTCCTAATACGGACAGACATATATGTTGAGGCTTCTAATACGCACTGAGAAGTATTTAACCGACTCTGGAATGCGAAGATTAGCTACATATTTCGAAGTTTCTTTACTAGCAGACAATATCCTCACGCCCCAAATAGAAATAACTTGAGGCACTTGATGCGCACCGATAATTTTCTTGACGCTCTCAATACCAACTAAAGTACATCCTATAAGGCTCCTAATACCAACAAAAAAAACACATCCTATAAGGCTGCTAATACCAAGCAACATATATTTTTATGCTCCCAATACGTACCGACAAATATCCTGAGGTCATAAGTGNATTGAAAGCCATGAAAACTCCTTGCAGCCGCAAACACATAAAACAATAGCAATTCGGCATCGAACCTGAAAAGTAATCAACGCTCGGTTAACAATTAAGTTCATGAAGCCCTTCAATGGTCTCTGAAAATATTCCATCTTGAATGGTGAATCTCCGTACATATCGTACGTAATTCAAACAATTTTTTCAGCACTCTTGAACGGTAAGAAGACATTATCTTGTTGTTTTGTGCTGAATAAATCTCCCTTCTGCTTTCTAACTGAATATTAGGAGTCTAATTCTTGCCGGTCACCATTGTATGCCGGGATTGATTTATAACTCTCACAAATTTGTTGATGCATTAATGCCCACTTGGAAAACTGGACCATGCACTCACTGATGTCAGAAAAGTTGAATAAATAAAAAAAGTGATATTTGTTTGTGAATATTCCTTATTTAGCTTAGGCTATTTTGTGAGGTGTGAACTCCTCTTAATAATAGCTCCGTAATTGCAAGGATCGAAGCAAGTCAATTGCCTCTGATTAGTAGAGCTTCTCGCACTCTGATCCTTTTAATTATGCGTTGCGTTCAAATCAGATTAGTTCCACCCCTTTTAGAATTGCCTGCAAGCATCATGCAGTAGAGGGGATGACGTCAGTTTCATTATGAGTTATGACTGCCATACATTTTTTACAATTTAATACTCTCATTAGATGCTCTACAAAGACACTTATTTTCAAAATTACTCGTACGGTGTTAAGATATCTATCTAGATTATTCAGAATTAATTAAATATTATCGAAATCGTGTGAGTTTTGTGCGCACTGACAGCTGGCACTGAATCTCTGAAGGCATTATTTGAGCGTGCAACACCAATACTTGTAGTATTACCCGATATTGCCTGTGAGCACGAGGCAGCACATAACAAGGTTTGGTTAGAATTAATTGAAATAATTACGTTTTAATTTATTAAACTTAAATTTAATAAAAATTATCAATTTAAATTCCTTACAAGGATCGAGATGTATTAGAAAATGGTATTTTTCCTTCAATCATCAATTATCCGGTTATTATGATTCCAGGTATCATGATTCCATGAGGGATTGTCAAATGTCAAGCATTGTCTATTCCGAGCAGCGCTCAGTTATGTATTTCAGAATTAGATAAGTTCAAGCAAGTAGCAAAGTCGTCCGTAAATGTATTTGCGCGCAAACACATTCCTATCGAAAATCTATTTGTTCACCTACTGCTATTGCTAAAAAAAATTAAAATTGCAAAAATTGCTCATTTTATGACACCCAAAATAGCAAATAATGTTTTAGTAATAGCATGACACGCAAACAGCATGATTTCAAGAAAACAAAATGAAAAAATTGCGAGAATTTATGAGAGACTGGCGGAAGAATTCGGACATAATGGGATGACATAATCACTGAGATCAAAAAATTCTCTCATCAAATCTTATTCTCTGCTGTTGAAATAATATACAAACTAGTCATTAGAAGTGGAGAGAAACCAGACCAAAGATCACTAAACAAAAAGAAAATTGATTCATCTCCCGGTTTAAATCTTAATCAAATTCA
Source organism: Hyalella azteca (assembly GCF_000764305.2). Taxonomy (NCBI): domain Eukaryota; kingdom Metazoa; phylum Arthropoda; class Malacostraca; order Amphipoda; family Hyalellidae; genus Hyalella; species Hyalella azteca. The sequence goes on along the minus strand of NW_025930453.1, from coordinate 4,515 downwards.
AACTTAATTCTGCACTAAAATTGAACTTCAGAATTAAAATTGGAACAAATATTAAATACAGATTAATAATGGTAAAATGCAAAAATAAATTATTATATTATGAGTATAATAAGATAATTTCGGGAAAGGTTTCTCTTGCAGCTTCTCTTATCATCCTCAGTTGGTCGTGTTTGCTAAGGCCGTTGGTTGAACTGTTACCACGAAACATTTGAAAAATAAATAAATAAATAAATATCTTATTCAAAAAATAAATTAAATATATTAAATATTATTAAATAAATATCTCAATAAATATCTCTTTCAAAATAAACATCTTATTTATCCTAACATTGCAGCGAGCATGACGAGTTAATTTTCCTAGCAATGACAGTGTTTGCTAAAGCTTTATCGTTGCTAAATATAATTTCTTTAGTATATTGAATATTTACTTGGTTGTATGATCTATATTACTCCCGCTAATGAGCTACACTTTGTGCTCTCTCAATATTATATTGGAGGATTTGATTTTCCTATTATGTGAAAATGGATCCATGTTTCATAGGAGGGTAGTTGTTGATTGTGTTCTTTACTTTAAGATCTTTCTAAACTTAATGTGATATTGCACCAATAGAACTTCTGAATGTTCCTCGGTCATGTTTAGATGACCCAAGGATTATATGTGGGTATAAACGCTCTCTGCATTTTTTCCATAAATGAGAAAATGCGCTAAAAAGAACCTACTTTCATCAGAAGAACCTGTAGATCGTATTTTTGTGGTTCCTGCTGCTGTATCAAAGTTTAACTGTACTTGCTTGAAAATGTCTAATACATAATAGGAACATTGCTACAATTTTACCGCTACCGGTAGCGGAAATATTCTGTATGCTTTCCATCGCTAATATGATAATATAGTTATTACGATGTTGGAAATCTTGACAGCAAGTAAAGCGAAACAAGCCCACAAGCTTAGAGCTTTTAGTACAATCAGGTCGATTGAAAGATGATATTACGAGGTAGGAAACTGAAGCTTATATAGTCGAGAAAAATCTATCAATTGCAACGAATATATTCTAGAATATTCTAGACCATACCTCATATTAAGGCTATTGTTTTTATACCGTCGTAGGATTAAAATGGGAGAAAATGTCAGAGTGATGAACTTTATTTTTCTTATGAATTTTTCTCCTCTGTCGCTAAATGTGCCCGAAACAAACGAAGTTCGTATTTGAAAGCTTCTGTTTAAGCGGATCATAAGCTTTGATTTTTTATCTCAATTCTGTAGAACTTGAACAACAAGAATTCGTTTCACTGGATACAAATATGTTCAACTTTTCAGCGGTTGCTTTACGTTTGAAGCAGCTTGTTGTTGCTTCAAAGCATGATATTAGTCGTTCATGGTAGTAGAATGATAGTAAGTCGATCGTCAGATCAAAGAATGAGAAATCATCTTCAGAACTTCAGCAAAATTAGATTGAGGCGCTCAAACTTGCTGCATATCTTTTGAATTTTATTTGACAGTTCTTTAGAAGCTACTTGAAAACAGTGCAGAGTCTTATCAATAGCCAGACATGCATTCATCAAAAATAATGTTTCAGAAGATTTATTGCAAATAAATATTTTGTTGAAATTATTTCAGTAGCGTTTTTGATAAAAAATAGTTTATGGTAAAACTTAAATTTTATCTGTAAGTGTACGTAAAATCAACCGATATATTCATTGCAGTATACTTTACCGTTTAATTAAGTATTCACAGCTTTATAACTTTGCGACGCTCAAGGTTGCGTTGCGTGGCAAATCAGAACATGACGCTCGTTAAAATTAATATCGAACTTTGCTGACTTCGCGGTTTATCCGTACATTTTTGTGAGACTAGATGATTAATATTGCTGCATATTATATAAAAGAATTATGTTTGTTTAAAACTTGAATTTATGATGGTATTTTATTGAGGAAATGCGTTCCATATTATTGTACAGGTCCTGTCCTAAAATGTATTTTATTTTCCAAATATTATTCTTTCACTAAATATATATGTGTTCTGAATTTATTATTAATATGGAGTAGAATTATTCTAAGAATGTTAAGATAGCGTTTTTGAATAGAGATTAGAGATTGTGGCAGGAATGCAGTTCTTTGAACGTAGAAGGCAGCATCACGTCTTTCGGGAACCTATCCGAGTGAAGTGAAGGATCAATCGTTGCCCGTTTATCGTTATCGATCAATCGTTGCCCGTCCATGAAAGTTAACCTACAATACGTTCCTTGTGCATAGATAAGTTTTGATGTAATTTTTGTGCAATAAACTGTTTTAATGTAACTGGTGATTTTGCTGATCACAGAGCCACTGTGCGCTGCCACTGTACCCACTACAATATTTAGTGAAGTCGTGCAATTCTAAATTCCATAGGAAACTGCTTTATGAGAACACGTGACATAATACTGAGGTGAATTGCATATTAAAACACGAACATTTATACACAAACTTGATGTGTGAAATGTGTTCATTTGTCGATTCAAAATCCATTTGGTCACGATGCTGACTAAATGAAACACGGAAAATTTCTGATAAGTATTTTAATATTTTTGCTGTAGGATATAATTAGACAAAAATATAGATATGGATTATTGTTCTGCTTACTATACCTTTACACTATACCTAAAATATACCAATAAGCCCATTCTTCTCACTACGCATAAATATTCAATAAATTTTTCCAGTCACTAAACTGCTTTTTAGTTGGAATATTACTAACGTTATTCATTTTCATTGTTTGGGGCAAATTAGAAAACGCGAAATCTGGAAATTTTCTGTATGCAATACTAACTTAGGCAGTGCCGTTACAAATTTTTAGTATCAGGTTTGCAAGGCTAGCATGGAGGAAATGAGTACATTATACTAACTAAATCAATGATGCATAGAATTGCAAGCTGTCGTTAATTTATGTTTGCATCCCCTTATAATTACTTACTGAGGCTGCAAGGCCTGCCGTCATCGCAAAAAAAAGCAAGTAACTCTTTATTCCCATGCGCAGTCAGTCAGCATATTTGTCAGATGGCATTGAAGCAACGCAAATATTTACGTTTAATCGCTGTCAAGTTTCATATGGGGAGGGCATACAACAATAGAAGTCGGAAAGAAACTCTGAAAGACTATATAAGACGTGAGCACGAAATTAAAATTTTACGGAAATTTCGAAATTTAAATTTTACGAAAAGCTCGAAATTTATAATTGGGGCGAGAAAATAGAGATAGTGAAATCATGTAAATGATTTAATTGTAATTTCGTATCAGCATAGGACTAACGATTGGATAATTATAAAAAACAACATATTATGGTGAAATTTGAAATTTTTATAGAAGAATGCTCGACTACAACTTAGGTTTATAATTTTTGCCTATTGAAGCAAACCATGCATATTTTGTTGCAAAGCGTTTCTAAGAAATTATTATTCGTGTGACGATGATATTTAACCTTCAAATTTGTAATGAATTGATTATTTTATTGAGTTTTTCCGACAAAAAATAGGATTCCCCTGTGATATTTTACTATTTCGAGTTATTGCTCTGATTTCTCCATCGTAACATAATTGTACAATCGTACTGTAATTTGAGTATTGGTACTATTTAAATGATGCAAAAATCTATTGTGCTGTGTCTTCACGCTAATCTAACATTTGAACAATATTCGTTTCAACAGGCATTCTAGCAATTGTCCTTAGTCCGATATGTTCCTCAGGTAAGAAATGTTCAAAATCATGCCTTTTTAGCGCATTTTCTCATTTATGGAAAAAATGCACTATTGTGCTCGTCATATCCGTCCGTCTGTCTGTCCGTCCGTGATTTCACGTTTTCGTCGACGAGAAAATGCGCTCTCTGTCACTCACTGCAGTGAGTATTGAGTTATATTTTTTTGCAATGATTCATACGCTAATGTATTTAATCCTTCTCATTGTGATCAATTTTTATATCAGGTAACAGGGATCAGTAATTGAGTTTTATTTCCGGCAGGTCCAAAGTTCAATATTGAATTCAATTAGGATTTTCAGTCAAGTTCATGAACGTCGGAGGATGAAACGATCGTAAATAAAAATTTCATTCGCTTTCTGGAATGAAGTGAGACCGTATTCCTGACGGCAGGATGAATATACAATGCATTTCATTTTGCTGGGGATGTGCTCAATAATGCAAGAAAAATATATGTTCATGAATTATGACGCATTTTTTAGTCACATTCAACATGTATTTTAATGTTTTTTAATATTAATATTTTTTTTTCATTCCTGTCATAAACATCTTTAAACTATTTCTAAAATCTGGAACCGGAGTATTCAGCGTATCCCTTTTATTTTCATTGTGTAAATTCCTTTTCAGTTATTGTAAGTATAGTTTCTCTTCACATTTGAAAGATTTGGAAGAGTATACATGGATGATTGCGTTTCTTCAACTGGCTAGTTGTCACAAGCAGGTGCTACGTTCAGGTGGAATTAAATGAATTAGTACGAGGGTGCCTCATGAGACATGCGATATCCAATAAAT
>NW_025930452.1:0-1702 GCF_000764305.2 Hyalella azteca | reverse complement strand
AGGTTCGTAGTGTTTTCCCTGCACAAGTGATATTTTGATAATATCTCATAACCATAATTATTTTAAACTGGCATATTTCAAGATTTATAACTTAAATTTAAGTCTTCTGCAGTATACATATAATCCGAATCTAAGACTGGCCGGCCTAACTTCATTTCTTGGTCACTCATTCGTCGCCTGTTCCTTTGAACTGCCACCTTCAACTGCTTGTGAATCGTATATCTGCGGATTGCATTTTGGGATTCGGCTCTTAACAACTGAACTTTGTCTGCATTGCAATTAAGCAAAACCACTCCAAATCAAACCTAGAACTCTGCTGAATAAATAAATTAAAATAACAATAACAAAGCTGCCTTAAATATCGCTTCAAATCGACACCCTGTCGATAGTGTGAAAACCTCTCATTTTTTAATTGAGGAACTTTAGCGGCATTTAAATTCCTGGACCCTGCTTTGCGGTACAGTATTATTCTCAAGTAAATTAGGTAAGCAGTATTAACGCCCTTGTATTATATGTATGAGATAAATGAATAATGGCCGATTGTCCCATTGATTTGAAACCGATTTTTTATAATAGGTATATTGATGATACCTTTCTGATCTTCAAGCATCCCTCTCATGCGGTCCTTTTCTTTGATTATCTAAACCTCAAACATCCTTCAATAAAATTCGCTACGGAATTAGAATCCAACAATTGCTTGTCGTTTCTCGATTGCAAAATCACAAAGTCGGACGGTCGCTTTCAGACTTCCGTATATTATCGAAAACCGACATTTACTGGCTTGGGTATGAGCTTCTTTAGCTTCTGCTCGTTTCGTTTCAAATTGAATGGTCTTCAAACTTTGATATACCGCGGCTATAGGGTTTGTTCTACCTTCCATGATATGTATTCGGAATTTGATTTCATTCGTAATATATTTCAGCTTAATGGTTTTCCATCGGGCCATGTGTTTAGTAAAATCAAACGCTTCCTAGCTAACAAATTTTCTGAAACTGTGACTGAATGCGATAGTAAGAAAATTATTTATTGCACATTGCCCTATTTTGGTAGTGCGTCTGAAACTATGTCCAGAGAACTAAAGATTTTGTTTATGAAATATTTCACGAATAAATTTTAATATAAATTTCCATGTTTTGCTGGTAAATAATAATAAATGATTTTTTTTCATTTTGAGTGTAGTCGAACTGATGATGGAGCTGGACTCCGAAACGTTTTCAATATCGATATAGTGAATTTTCTTGGCGTTTTCTTTGCTCTTAAATTCCTTGTGAACTTGCGATATAAGCAGACTGATAATATAAGTAAATGGATAATTTAAATTCGTTAGGTCGCCAGCAAGGCATTAACAGGGTTGTACACACTACACAGCGTACCCTCGCGAAACTTCTCTCAGCCTCCGTCATTCGTGCCTGGACGATTTATTCTAAATCATATGAACGACGTGACCACCTATGACCTGAAGTTGAAGACATGTGGCAGCAATAAATTTGATTCAATTGCCAGAAACAGACTCGATTTGTTTGTATCCTTTGCATGATTAGTGATGAATATTTCTAGAAGACATTAACTTCTAGCGTAGGGAATTATTCAATATAATTCACGTGCAAAATTCATGAGCATCAGTCACGTGCATAATTCATGAACATCAGTCACGTGCATAATACATGAGCCATATTCATTTACGATATGAATTATTAAGCAT